>NW_028301539.1:32770000-32872500 GCF_042242905.1 Orbicella faveolata
CAGAAACCATAAGAAACTATCAAAAACAGGGTTTGGTTATGATTAAGCATTTTTTGGGAAACTCACAAATCAACTCGATACCAGAGTAAAGAGTTTTCTTACATAACTTTTCTTCACAAAACAAACGAAAAACTGACGCGTACAACTAGCGCGAGCAGATATTATTCATTCACAGCGCGAAAAAAAAAAAAAAAACTCACCTTTTCCATTAGCTCAGAGCATAAAACTACATATAAGAGTCCTGGTTCTTATTCCCTGCCTTATTCCCTGCCATCGCTGTGAAAAATCTGCAAGAGAATCTCGCAGCTCTCACCATTTGATCATTCAACGTGACAACATCCGCGCGAGAGCCCCCGACACGTGCGCGGATCCGCGTGGATATATGACGTCAGGATGGCGCAATTTGTTCTAAAAATAGAAAAATTGTCCCATATCATAGGTGCGCGCGGATCCCAAGACTTACGGTCTCCGTCCCCGATTATGGCTCCTGGTGATATACATGTCGCACTGTGTCACACTGTGTTATCTTCCTACTTGTACTGGACACAATAGCGACATAACATGATAAGCTAAGGTTTTGATATTATGTCGCGCTTGTCCTCACCGATGTCTGTAAAGTTATGTCCTAAATATGGGATTTTTCTCGTCAAATCTCAGCCCTCTTTCGTGCAGGGGATGAATTGAACACTCTAAGACAGACATCTGCATATGCGGGCTACGCCAGCATCTGATGTGGCCTCTTTCCTTTCTTGTCTTCTATTTTCATTTCTTTGTCTTTTACAAAAGTATTTTAAACGTCGGTTATTGTCGACAAGTTTTCAGAACAGAGACGATTAACATGTTACATTTAAGAACATTCAGGAAGTAAGCTCCTTAATATAGATTTCCAAAATGTAACCAGTTAAATTACCGGCAGATTTCTCTTCGATCAGTTAAAATCCCATCCCATTCCTGAGCTATCAGTAAATACAGATCTCTGATCTCAGCTATCAGTGAAAAATACGTCAGTTCTCAGCCGACAGCTCGTGGCAGTTTTATTGTAACCTACTCTTAGGAATTAGTTAAACCCCATTTAGATCTCCTCTCATCATGATCAGATGAGAGTTATGTGAGCGTTAAAGTTGGGGTTTAAATGTTGTAGGTTGTTTCTCGGTTATTCTCATGTAAGATATTTCCTTGAATAAATGGTGGGGAAGTAAATCACCTCGCAGGTATGATAAAATTTTAAATACTGAAATAATAATAAAAAAATATTAGTACCTGTACATTATCTCATTTTGCGCCTTAAGAAAAAATTAAAATGTACTCATTTGTGCAGTTAATTTATATGCGTTTTGCACAACTCTATTTATTTGTCCAGAAGGTGATAAGCTTCTGTTTGTCAAACTACAAGGAGCCTAATAATTAGGGACACTACTAATATTTCCCCAGTTAGTAGGCTCCTATAAGACTGTGCCTACAGGGGGCCTACTAATTAGGACAACATTAGCTGACTGTCCATACACGGAACCCACTAATTGGGGACTCCAAATTACAGTTAATTCCATTCATTCGCCTGAGGATGCTGGTTAATTAACAAGCAGTCCCTCTGGATTATTAAGAGTACAGAAAATCGAGAATAATATGAAAATTATAGCAGATAGATATAAGAAGGGTCCAAGAAACTTGAATTTCGTTACACATGTTACAAGCAAAATTTCCACAAACGCCTAAAACGTTGAAGAAAATTATTGGTCTGTACCAAAGAAGGGTATCTTATCCGTAAAGCAAAGTTCAAATCGTTCTTGGAAGTTGCATTATCTAAACAGAAAATAATTGAGATCGATCTTTTGCTCACCCAGATTTTGATTAAATGCAGGAGCCATAATCGGGGATTATGGTCCCCGATTATGGCTCCTGTTAAATGATAAATTTAAATTTCAAACAAACTCTGCTTACGACGGGATAAAAAAGGCCTGTTTATCGAGGCTTGACCTCAAGTTGGCTTGAAAAATATACTGGTGTATTTATTCCTGGACATCTTCCGTTGCGATAGGTTTACACTCGAACAGATACCATCCTCGAGCAAATTTCAGGAAGTTTCAAGAGTATTTTAACACATACAGTTGAAAAAAGGACCGTGTATAATATATTCTGCAGGGCCGTAGCTAGTAACAGGCAAGCCGAGGCTCTTGCCTCAATAATCTTTGTCCTTTTTGCCTCTGTCACTACTTTGTCATGAACATGTGAGGTACTTCTGTCATAATTTTTTTTCTGGCTGTGGTTCTGTACTGTAATGATTCAATTTAGAACCGGGGCGCTTATTTCCCTTTTGTAGGTCAAGGGATCGAGGAGACTCGTCGGAGAGGGTGTGGTCATTAGTCACTGGGCGCTTATTTCGTTTTCTTGCACAAACCGGCGTCGGATGTGATGAAGTATTTGAATGAACAACAACTGACGTGGTAATTCAAGACTGACTGTAACATTTGGTGTCACAGTCTCATACAGTCGAACCTGTATTAAACGGCCACCCTCGGGACATGAGGAACTGGCCGCTTAATACAGGTGGCCGCTTGATACAGGATCACTAAAAATACTCACTGGGCGTGGTCTAGTGTCAATTTTAGTGGCGTATGCATACAAAAACACTTCATGCAAGGAAACAATAAGACAATCAACAACCTTTCAAGCAATGGATACTTTAAACAAGGTTCAGTGCCAACTTGTAACTTAACGGTATAATATACGCAATATTGTGTAAAAGTACTGTGCAATGAATTGTGTTTTTCTCTTCTACGGTATACAGCACTGTATTTCTATGACTTACAGCTCACAACAAAATATCTCATTCCGTCATTTCATAGCTTTTATGTTCAATTTCATACTTGTTACGTTCAGGGTGGCCGGTTAATACAGGTAAAAATAGCAAAGAAAGACACATATAGGACTGCTACAGGGTGGCCGCTGCCACTTAATAGGGGTGGCCGCCTAATACAGGTAACAAATACGGCGTTTGTATGAGCAAAAAATCGGGACTTTGAAAACTGGCCGCTTAATAGAGGGTGGCCGCTTAATACAGGGCCGTTATACTCATACAGGTTCGACTGTAGTTATCATACCGTTTGCTTGTTTAATTTCTTTAACATTACGTTCAGGTGAGAAAGCAGATTACAAAATTCACTCACCTATTGGCCTAGTTCATGACATTTTGTTTTATGCCAATGTCCTGCATGTCACTTGGGCAATTGGGGGCACTTAATACAATTGGGGCGCTTATTAAAAAAAGAGACAGTCAAGGGGGAACGTTATTAGAAAGGGAAGGCTTACTGAATTGAGGGAGTGGGCGAAGTCAAATAATTTTGAAAATTCTTATTTCGTCTGTCTGTTTCGTGTAATTAGGTGCTGCATATGTTTTGGTTTAACTGCAGTTTCTAATAAGAAAGTCTTAACGATTGTTTATATCAAGACAAGGGAATGTGACCGACTAATGTCAAGGCTTCTACTGCATGTCGCTGAGATCTCCAGCTGCTTGCACAAAGATTAGTTGTGACAGAAGATCACCTTTTGGAGGCCGGACTAGCACGCTTAGGCCAGTCTCTATCAATAAATTTAGTTATTGCTTTTTTACGAAATCACATTTACAAGAAAATAACTAGCAATAGCGTAATCGTTTAGCATTTCCAAGCCTATTCTGCAAAGGATCTGAAGTCTGTCTGGACAGAATAACCAGTTGTTGTAATTTTTAGTTTCAAATCGGAATGCTATACCTTCGAGGTGGGTAGAGGTAAGGCTTTCACCTCTTTCCGCATTTGCTTTGTTTAGAAACTTTAGCTTTCTGTAATGTGTTTGTTATACATCAGTTCATTTACGCCTTCTCTCGCCAGGCGGTTTTCCGGTTCATCCTTACAATTCGATAATTCATTTGCTAAACACGATGTTATATATATGTTTACTGATGCCACAGCACTGCCTCACTACATAGAAACGTCCAACACGAAGTGACGCTAACAGGTCATGAGACTTAACCTGGTTATACCGTTAGTTTATAACAGTCGAAACGCAATCGGAAAAAAAATTAATAGACTTAACCACTGCACAAAAAAGCAACTTAAATTTGAAGTTTTTGTTTAAAGAGTAGTTAAACTAAAGCAAATGAATATTCCACTCTTTTGAGGATAAACTGTCAGGAAAGAAAACTTCTTTAGGGCTTTCTTCGTGTTTCGTCCCCAAATAGATTAGACTTTACCCTCGTTTCTAGAATTTAATGCTGGCTGGCAATGTTTAATTAAAATTAAAATTGTCGTGTTTTGACGAAATTTTGATGTCCAATCAAGTCAAGATGTTCCTGTCTCGTACACCTGACATTTCCAATTTGAGCTTTATGCAAATTATGCGACTGTATCAATTGAATTAAATACAAACCTGAGATGAAATAACGTGCTAGTAACAAAGAAAATCCAAGAATCATGAAGGTTTGCAGCCGCTGAATACAGTAAGTGTAGGCTTTAAAATCGTTGTAACCCTTTATTTCCTAAAATCTTTCGGAACTAAATCCAAGCCAAGGACCGTACAGAGGTGATTTTTGTTTGGTTTGGTGCAGTGTCAGGATGAATACAAGACGGAAATTTTACACCAACTTGTGCTATAGATCTCTTGCAGAGAACGTCAAAGTAATAGATGGGAAAAGATCAAACATGTTTTGATCTCACTCACTAAACATATATCGGAAATGCAAACGAGCTAAGCTTTTTGTTTTTAGTGGTGGTTTATAAATAATTAAAACTGCAATGGTAAAACGATTGGGACGGGAATTAAAGATTTTTTCCCCTCACTGTTCCCAGTATTCTTTGATCCGGACACACGGGTAAGATTTTCAGATATAGGACTTTGCCCAAAATTGTTAATGAAATTTCTTTTTTACCTCCTCTGGATAATATTTAGGTTTTGATGACTTAGAGACGTGGCTAAGATGGAGTGATCAGCGGCACCTGGTAGGTAGAATCTTGAACCTGAATTCTTAATATTATATGTATTTTTTTTCAATATTATCGTTTACTAAATCCGACATACAGCTGAAAAAAGGACCTTGTATAATATATTCTGCAGGGCCGTAGCTAGTAACAGGAAGGCCGAGGCTCTTGCCTCAATAATCTTTGTCTTTTTTGCCTCTGTCACTACTTTAACATGTGAGGCACCTCTTTCATAATTTTTTTTCTGGCTGTGGTTCTGTACTGTAATGATTCAATTTAGAACCGGGGCGCTTATTTCCCTTTTGTAGGTCAAGGGATCGAGGAGACTCGTCGGAGAGGGTGTGGCTATTAGTCACTGGGCGCTTATTTCGTTTTTTTGCACAAACCGGCGTCGGATGTGATGAAGTATTTGAATGAACAACAACTGACGTGGTAATTCAAGACTGACCGTAACATTTGGTGTCACAGTCTCATACAGTCGAACCTGTATTAAACGGCCACCCTCGGGACATGAGGAACTGGCCGCTTAATACAGGTGGCCGCTTGATACAGGATCACTAAAAATACTCACTGGGCGTGGTCTAGTGTCAATTTTAGTGGCGTATGCATACAAAAACACTTCATGCAAGGAAACAATAAGACAATCAACAATCTTTCAAGCAATGGATACTTTAAACAAGGTTCAGTGCCAACTTGTAACTTAACGGTATAATATAAGTAATATTGTGTAAAAGTACTGTGCAATAAATTGTCCTCAGTACTCTCCTACGGTATACAGCACTGTATTTCTATGACTTACAGCTCACAACAAAATATCTCATTCCGTCATTTCATAGTTTTTATGTTCAATTTCATACTTGTTACGTTCAGGGTGGCCGCTCAATACAGGTAAAAATAGCAAAGAAAGACACATATAGGACTGCTACAGGGTGGCCGCTGCCACTTAATAGGGGTGGCCGCCTAATACAGGTAACAAATACAGCGTTTGTATGAGCAAAAAATCGGGACTTTGAAAACTGGCCGCTTAATAGAGGGTGGCCGCTTAATACAGGGCCGTTATACTCATACAGGTTCGACTGTAGTTATCATACCGTTTGCTTGTTCAGTTTGTTTAACATTACGTTCAGGTGAGAAAGCAGACTACACAATTCACTCGCCTATTGGCCTAGTTCATGACATTTTGTTTTATGCCAATGTCTTGTACGTCACTTGGGCAATTGGGGGCACTTAATACAATTGGGGCGCTTATTAAAAAAAGAGACAGTCAAGGGGGAACGTTATTAGAAAGGGAAGGCTTACTGAATTGAGGGAGTGGGCGAAGTCAAATAATTTTGAAAATTCTTATTTCGTCTGTCTGTTTCGTGTAATTAGGTGCTGCATATGTTTTGGTTTAACTGCAGTTTCTAATAAGAAAGTCTTAACGATTGTTTATATCAAGACAAGGGAATGTGATCGACTAATGCCAGGGCTTCTACTACATGTCGCTGAGATCTCCAGCTGCGTGCACAAAGATTAGTTGTGACAGAAGATCACCTTTTGGAGGCCGGACTAGCACGCTTAGGCCAGTCTCTATCAATAAATTTAGTTATTGCTTTTTTACGAAATCACATTTACAAGAAAATAACTAGCAATAGCGTAATCGTTTAGCATTTCCAAGCCTATTCTGCAAAGGATCTGAAGTCTGTCTGGACAGAATAACCAGTTGTTGTAATTTTTAGTTTCAAATCGGAATGCTATACCTTCGAGGTGGGTAGAGGTAAGGCTTTCACCTCTTTCCGCATTTGCTTTGTTTAGAAACTTTAGCTTTCTGTAATGTGTTTGTTATACATCAGTTCATTTACGCCTTCTCTCGCCAGGCGGTTTTCCGGTTCATCCTTACAATTCGATAATTCATTTGCTAAACACGATGTTATATATATGTTTACTGATGCCACAGCACTGCCTCACTACATAGAAACGTCCAACACGAAGTGACGTGAACAGTTCACGCAACTTCACCTGGTTATAACGTTAGTTTATAACAGTCGAAACGCAATCGGAAAAATAATAACAGACTTAACTACTGCACAAAAAAGCAACTTAAATTTGAATTTTTTGTTTAAAAAGTAGTTAAACTAAAGCAAATGAATATTCCACTCTTTTGAGGATAAACTGTCAGGAAAGAAAACTTCTTTAGGGCTTTCTTCATGCTTCGTCCCCAAATAGATTAGATTTTACCCTCGTTTCTAAAACTTAATACTGGCTGCCAATGTCTAACTAAGATTTAAATTGTCGTGTTTCGACGAAATGTTGATGTCCAATCAAGTCAAGATGTTCCTGTCCCGTACACCTGACATTTCCAATTTGAGCCTTATGCAAATTATGCGACTGTATCAATTGAATTAAATACAAACCTGAGATGAAATAACGTGCTAGTAACAAAGAAAATCCAAGAATCATGAAGGTTTGCAGCCACTGAATACAGTAAGTGTAGGCTTTAAAATCGTTGTAACCCTTTATTTCCTAAAATCTTTCGGAACTAAATCCAAGCCAAGGACCGTACAGAGGTGATTTTTGTTTGGTTTGGTGCAGTGTCAGGATGAATACAAGACGGAAATTTTACACCAACTTGTGCTATAGATCTCTTGCAGAGAACGTCAACGTAATATAAGGGAAAAGATCAAACATGTTTTGATCTCACTCACAAAACAAACATCGGAAATGGAAACAAACTAAGGTTTTTGATTTTAGTGGTGGTTTATAAATAATTAAAACTGCAATGTTAAAACGATTGGGACGGGAATTAAAGATTTTTTCCCCTCACTGTTCTCAGTATTCCTTGATCCGGACACACGGGTAAGATTTTCAGATATAGGACTTTGCCCAAAATTGTTAATGAAATTTCTTTTCTGCCTCCTCTGGATAATATTTAGGTTTTGATGACTTAGAGACGTGGCTAAGATGGAGTGATCAGCGGCACCTGGAAGGTAGAATCTTGAACCTAAATTCTTAATATTACGTGTATTTCTTTCTTTGAGTATTATCGTTTACTAAATCCAAGCTACCCAATGGCTGACTCACTGCTCAATGCTGGGCATTTCTCTGCAATAAAAAAGTATATTTTCTTGGCAATATATTTTTTTCTCTAAAATGGATTTGTTAAGCATTTTGATAACACTGTGACATAGCATAATGAATTATAAATCTCTCGAGAACTCAAAGCCGTTATTTCCTATTTTACAAACGAAATAAAGAAATTTCAGGCGTTACTTTCAATCAAAAAATCAAAGACCACAAATTGTGTTTGTGAATCCAGCGACTTTTGTTCGTTCATCTTTTTATCAGCGGGCTACATTGTAAAACAAGTCAAGGCCCATTAACCGATCTTTTCGAGCCGTTGCTAAGGAAAATTTAGTCTCATATAACCTCGTCATTATTAGTTAGTTCAGAGTTATTTCATGTGTTTCAACTTTTTCATGATCAGTAACACTAGTGATGACGTCATCAGGCCACGCCCATGGTCATGTGACTAATACAGAAAAAATGCAAAGGCTCCCAAACAAATTACTTTCTCGGGATTTTTTTCATTGATTTAATATTTTAATTTAAATCCTCATTACGCTATGCTTCGATTTTGTTTCATTTCTAAAAGGTCAGATTTTGAGAGCATTTCAAAATATTGAAAAATTCGTAATTTTCTGAAAAAAGCATGATTTCGAAAAAGGAATGCATAGCTATGTTGCCAGCGTTGGCTTTAATCGAAATTCGTCGAAAAAGGCTGGATTTAATGAAAAACCGCGTTTCCTTTAGCATTTAAAGAAACCGGAAGTGCGCCCGATATCTATTAGAAGTTACCCTATCAGCGCGTGCGCAATTTAAACTACCAGCGCACTTCGGTAAGACCAAACAAAGCCACACGGAGTTAGTTTTTCTCTTTCTATTTCTCTTATTTTGTATTTGCCTGTACTTTTTATACTTTGCATTTTGCGAAACACAAAGAAAAACATCTAGTTTTTGAGTTGTTTTTATTTCCGCGCTCAGGCTGACGTAAATGACCGGAAGTGAAATTTCACCTCCTTAGCAACGCGCGCGAGTGCGCGCATGAATCGGTTAATGGGCCCTAAGGACGGTGCCTACTTTTGTTAGTGCGCGCACGTTCTGTGCATCACGCAAGGCATGGTTTAATCGCCACGCGCGCGCTGGGTTGTCATGATGCAATCAACTACGCTACCAAGTACTCGACTAAATTGAAAGCAAAATTTTCCTATTGTGACCAAATCAAGTTTAATGAACCTGTACTTAAACGAGGAACACCAGAACAGCAGCATATCGCTAACCACTAACTGTTAACGTCTTCCAGCTGAAAAACTAGCTGTTATCTGTCGAAAATTATACTGAAATCCAACCGTAAACATGTACCAGCAGATGGCGTAGTGGGCGCGCAAAACAAGTGCGAGATACGCAAATGTTTTACTTACTGGGGAGGTGACAGGAAAAAATGTAACAGGCACCGTAAAAAGTTTAAAAAAGGATCAATAACTTTAAAAAACGCGTGGTTACCCCTATATTTTATGTTATGAAATGGAAGTGGCAAGCCTATTCAGCAGGTGATTAGTTTCTGGTTGTGAACAAAAGATATTTAGACTGTATTTTAGCTGAAACAGAGGAAGGCTGTTAGACAGGCTAAAAGTGCTGTTGCAACGATTTTGTCATTAAAAACATACCAAAAATGGTTTTTACGTTACCATTTACCATGTACTTTTCAGATCTTAATAAATGTGTTTACTTTTCTGTATGTAATGGTGAATTCTAAAGAAAGCTGTGAAGAAATATCCTCTCCTTCTATTTTCAGAAAAATGCCGATGTCAGCATTTTTGTTGAGATTTAAGGCTAAGTATCTCGAAAAAATGCGCGGCTATCTTCTTTTTTCTTTGTGGATTCCGTTAGCCCTTGCAAAGATCTACTTTTTCCGCAAGGTCCTAACCTGGCGCAAAAACCTTTGTATTTAGTGGGCACCGTCCTTAAATGTCAAACAAGTATATGGCTAACCTTCCTCTCGCCTGCGCACAGTGGGATAAATTTTATTCCAGCTGCTTGTGTAGAAAGAAGAAAGCAGCTTGATCCCGCTAATCTTGGTTTACTTGAATGCTCGTAAATTTATTTACGCCCGGTTCCTCTCATTCGAATTTGATATTCAGATAAGATGTTACTTTATGTGTGGGCTCGACACTAGAATTGCAATCACTTTAAATCTTTCAGTCATCGTAAAAATGCTTTCATTGTCTTGATTACTATCCTCTATACATTATGGAATTGCAAGTTTGCATTAAACACAACTTGCAAATAAATGGAAGTTAGACACAAATAGGTAAAGCAATGAAATTTCATTCTCGATTAGACACTTAAGCTTAATTATTTTCCCACCTTAGCTTTGCCCTGGGCCTTGCCAACTGATAACAAAATATGGATTCAAAATTAACTCTTTTCCTAGACTTTGCCAAAAAGAAAATCATGCTGTTTATGAAAACTATTGACCAAATATGGGTTTACAGTTCATTATTTTTCCAACCTTATCCCTTGGCTTCGTCAAAAAGAAATTCGTGATGTTGAGGAAAACAGTCAACTAAACATAAACTCAAAGATAAGAAACATGAATTAGATTTTAACAATATCAGGTTCATTTTTGTTGGTCTTTGAGTTGCATGATTTGGAAGCATCTTGGTCTCCTTTTGGTGGCGCCTACTAAGTAATTTTACTTGGTCTCCCGTCGAGAAACTATAACAGGAAACCGGGCGAAACTTTTAATTTTTTTCTCATCAGATACATAATAACAAGAGAGTGGATGTTTATGTAGGCTTACAGAAGACAGACACGCTGACGCCACCATTCTCTCAAAGGGTACAATAGTTACTGAAACCCAAATAATCGAAGGGAAGTGAACTCAAAGAGGAGTTAAAAATGTTACTCAGGTTGAATACTCTCAATATCCATGTTGAGAACATGGTTACCACAGAAACGTAAAGCCAGCCGACAAAATAATTGAGACGTACAAAAATACCGTATTTTGGTACGTCTCAATTATCTTGTGGCACATACATACGTGCCTACTTTATTCGTCCCAAAGGGGCTTTTCAGTTCTCCGACACACGAAGCTGAAGAGATCCATTCAAAGCAACGAGGGGGAGATTAGAATAATCCAGTTATAACAAACCTGGCGGAGGTCTGAAATCTTTGGCCACGAACAAGGAAGAACAAGGAAGTTGTTGTAATCTTTGGAGGCTGCTTGGATGCCTGTGTTGCACAGAAGACAAGTGTAAGATACGATTCAGAATGTCTCGAAAGATAAGCAACTACGAAAACTTTGCTCAGTTGTCAGCTGATCACAATCGAAAACGATACACTTTGGAAAGAACTGAATCTTCAGTATCAAATGCGAGCAGCAGACTTGAAAATGGCGGTCAACTTATCGACGTGTTCTTCACCGTCTTGAAATGGCTAACGGCCGTGCTCGTTTTCTCAGTTGTTGTGTTCTGCGTGGTGGCCAGTAAGATTTGTCTGCTGGTTCTAGGACAGCAGTTCAAAGCTTTAAATCAAACTAAGACAAGTGCTCTGGGAGATGCTTCTGTAGAGACAAGCAAACAAGCCTCCATATTAATGCTTGTCCTGGTTTTAATGATCCCTCAACTCGTGTCTTTAGTTAGCGCTACTTGGACAAATTTAAGAAAGAAGACTCGTCCGTGGCCAACAAAACAAGGATTTATCTTGGTAAGTTCTAATTACCTTTTTGTTTTTGTGTTTGATAGAATGCATAGGTTTTATTCGCTGGTTAAACAAAAAATGACTTGATCGATGGGTATCCCTTCCAAGTAAAAACTGCTTGCTTTTTCCGCATGGTATCATTTTGAAATGCATTTAAGAAAACAATTATCACTCTGAATACAACATTGGCCATGAATGTTTAAACTTTTGACTTTTATTGGATTGTAATCTATATGTCTAAAGATGAAACTTAAACTGGATTTCACATCTATAACATTGTCTGTTCGTTGCTTTTTGCAACTGTTCTCTGGCATATACACTGATTTCTTTAATGTGTCGTCTGTGTGAGTAGTGAAATATTTCGTTAAGGTCCGGTAATACAGGCAACATTTTTCTTCAACTTGTCTCGCAACAACGTTGCTTTGAGAGTTGAAACAGATAATTGTGCGTATTACTACGTTTGTGACCAACTTGTCTCGCAGCAAAATACAATATTGCAGCCGTGTCGATTGGTCGACATCTGGATTAAAAAGTTTCCAGTTGACTTTTTTGAAAAAAAAAAAAAATCCGGCCTGAAATGTTGCATCGCTCTAACACTTTTGCGAAGTAAACGTCAATTCTTGAATGACAGCTCATTCAGCTCTGCAGTTTAGGATCAACCAATCATAGCAACGACTGGAAAATTTTGGCAATTTTGTCCATATTTTTTCTGGAATTCTAATAAGTCACCTGCGGCTAGTCATGAAATTTGCTGCTGTTATTGTTTCTTATGCTTTCAACTTGTCATTTTCCTTACATTGCTTCTATTAATCATTCCTCAATGTCACTCGCAATTGCAGATTTTGATTGGTGGGTTCCTGGAAACTCTGTCCCTTTGTTATATAACCATAGTGGGACTGGCGGTTTTACCAGTAGACCCCAGTGTCATTGTACTTCTCATGTGCAGTCTAGCTGTGGTTCCGTCGATATGGCAAGCCACATCATCAAGATCACGCTTCCACACAACAAGTGGCAAGTTGCACGCCTTCAAATTTTCAGCATCTGCTGTCATTGCCGTACTCGGTATTGCGCTGTTAACTTGGAAGGTAATGGCTAAGCCGGTGATTAGAGTGGTTTTCACTTGGATCGTGGGAAGTAATTTGTATTTGCCTTGGTTTTGCATTCAGTTACCACGTTAACGATAGGCCATTTTACAATAACCACAGTAATTCTCGCGTGTCCCCAATTAGCCCACGTGGGCTAAATACATTGATACTTAAATAAATTGTTTACTTACTTACCGACTTACTTACTTACTTACTTACTTACTTCATTGGCTACTTTTCATTGTCAATAAGTGGACAGACGCATGAACTTTATTATTTGGGCGATGGTGCGAGAGCGGACAATGTGGCGATGGACGTGACTTTTTCATGCGTCTGTCCTGTTTTTTACGACAACTGCAGAAATTCTCGCGCGATCATTGGCTAATTTTCGTTGTCAATAACGAGACAGACACATGAATTTATAGTTTATGCAATGCGTCAACGAGCGAGGGCGGACAATTTGACAATTTGTTATCGTAAAAAACAAATTGACGTCACTTTTTCATGGGTCTGTCCTGTTATTGACAATGAATGTCGTCATAACATTGTCAAAGTGCTGTGGATTCACGAGGCGATAGCCGAGTGGACCCGTAAACTGAGGTCAATTCATTGACTGACGTTGTAGAGCAACAAATCGTCAGAAATTGACTGAAAGCAATCGTGAGTAGCGCTTTCCCCCGCGCTTCGTGTTAGTGACATGCCTGGGCTGTATGTGTTCTTTGTGATTCGCCAATCTGATTACTTTGGGTTTGGTTTCAGGACAGTCAACTGAAAACCCAACTCCTTAATCTGTAGTCAGGTTCGTCCACCTGCGGTCTTCAATCTAAAATGACTTGCACAATGAAGAATAACGTCTATGTTGGACCAGTTTGTTTTGTTATCATGATTTAAGACATTTAAATTTTACACCTTTCTTCAGAATATAAGTCTTACCCGTACATCCTTGCTTTCTTGGCATATTGTAAATATTCAGTCTCAATATTCAGGGCAATTCTTGGTCGCAGTCGTTTGTCTAAAAAAAAAAAAAAAGATTCTTCTGAAAAGAAACAACACTGCCTTAATATTATTCATTGGTTGATACCTCATGAATTAGAAACTTGTTTAATGCGTGTTTTCTGATATGCCCGAATAAATATTAAAAGGAATCTTTCATAGATTTTATTTTTCTCTAGGAGTTTTTTTCTCGAGTTTATTAAATATATCTTTTAAAATTGTCTAAATGACATCATAAAATGATAATAATATTACTATCAATGATATTGGTACTTTCTTTTAAGACACCTGACATGTACGGACGGATAGGTATCCCGATCGCGTTTATTCTTCTCTCCATCGCATGGTCGCCTAAGCTGAGGAAACATCAAGTAAGAAGCAAACATCAGAGCGCCAACAAAGCTCCTGAGGCCACGATGCGGAGTTCAGTTTCGGACGTTTCTGACTACATGTATAACAGCGACACTGAGCAAGGTGTCACCCAGGGACCCCCTGTGAAAAGAAGAACAGCTTGCGGGAAAGCTGCCATTGTTTCCTCGCTGTGGAAACTTATTCTTACACCTTTCCTTGCAGTTATGTTCATCAAGCTCTACAACATAGTTGAGCTGGACAGTATTTTTGCAGGGTTAAAAGACATAAATGTATCTAATCCATCATTTGTGTATTTCCTGCTCCATATTTTTGCTAGCTTCTTTGGTTACCATTTTGGTTGGCTTGCCTGCTCACTCTGCCTTCAGAGGGTTGGGTATGCTCTCCCTTTAACGTTAGCAACACCTATCGCTATCTTCGTGATACATGTCACAGGGATATGCGAGACAGACACCATTCCCTTACCTTGTACATCAGACGATCTGATCTACATTCTCGCAGCGGGAGCGCTTCTGTGGGTGGCACAGTTCGTTTCGATCACTTACTACGTGTGGAAAGGACAAGGAATGATTATGGCGAAAGCACATGACCTATTCTGGATCCCAGACTATAATGGTATGTATCGACAGTCACTTAGATTTTTAATTTAAACTGAGGTATTGTTTGCTATGGAGGCGCGGTGGTTAATGCGCTCGCCCCCGGATTGAGTGCTTCGGGTTCGAGCCCTGGCCAAGGACATTGTGTTGTGTGCTTGGGCAAGACACTTTATTCTCAATGTTCCTCTCTCCACCCAAGGGTATAATGGGTACCGGCGAATTTAATACTGGAGTAACGCTGCGATGGACCAACATACCATCCAGGAGGGAGTAGAAATACTCTATTCGCATGCGCATTCAGAAGTGTAAATGATGGGAAGTAATTTTCTTGCAGGTTAATTGGACTAAATGTTGTTGTAAAATAGACGTTGAACCAGGGAGAAGGGCAGCATTCCATCGGAAGTCAGGCTTAGTGTAGGCAGACGTGCTTTATTTGCATGCATCAGCTTAGTATTTTCATATCATGATGGGTTATTGTCTAAGTGTTAGGTCGAGATTGGCAAATCTTGGCTAAGATTCTTTTCTCGCGTGTCAATGGGTAAGACGAAGTCGAGGTACATGAAAACCAAAAAATACGAGGTCAATATCCAACCTTTTTGCTGAACAAGCGTCTTAAAAAAATAATTTATTGCATAGCACAAAGAATAGCATTTTCTTGTAAGGAAACAGTTAATAAACCTGACCTAGCAAGATAGCCCAATCTTGTCATATAATAAGAGCTAATAAGCTGATATATTTCTCGCCGAAGTAATAAGCTGGTGTATTGCAGGATAACTAAGAGCCTACCTGATGATGTCATTATATGTCTTCTAGGTGTCTGCCTTGAACAAGATCTATTGTTGAACAGACGCAACGAAGCGTCCGATGAGGAGCACGTCACGCAGCAAAACCTTTCTCGGGACATCCGAGTATTCATCTGCACAACAATGTATCACGAGGAAGATTACGAAATGGAACAACTTCTTCGATCCATTCTTGACGTCGACATAAACAGCGGGAAAAGTGGACGCCAGTTTGAGTCACACGTGTTTTTTGATGGATGTGTCAGGGTAGAGGTACTTAACAGCTATGCATTGAAGCTGGCTTCCCTGGTAGAAAAGACGTTAAATGTACGTCTTACTGAATGCAGCAAGATGAAAACCCCATATGGTATGCAGCTTAAATGGAGGCTTCCAGGGGGAATGGAATTTACTATTCATTTGAAAGACAATGCTAAGGTAAGAGAACAAAACGCTGTGTTGCCTGTCAGTCTTAACAATAACGTTCTTCTGAATAAAGTAAGCCAGACCAAACGTAATGGTTCATGCAATAATCCTCGGACTTCGATTAGGATTTAAGCATGTGCTAGAAAAAACTTCATCTCTCAAGGCCACTTCACTGAGTCGGTTGCGATTTTGTGGAGAGAAGCACGACTAATGTATCAACATGTCACTTTTCACGCTAGTATAAATAAATTTTTACTTAGAGCATTGCCGCATGATGGACGAATTCGTACTGAATTAAAGCAGGAAAATATTTCAGAATTAGAACAAAGACAGCAACTTCTGTAAGAAGAATTAATATTTCGTCTGTGTGCAGGTGAAGAACCAAAAGCGTTGGAGCCAGGTGATGTACATGTCCTATATTTTGGATTTTAAACAGGGTCTCCTCGGAGGTAAGGATGATTCTGTGTCCAGTAAATGACATTTTAAGTCTCTCAGGTCCTTTTTGATTTTTAGAAAACTAACTTTTTGCATCTAAAGTCATGCTGTTGGGTCCAATCACTTTAACGGCAACAGACTTTGCAACATTTTTTGGAAACAGGTTTTGATGGTTTGGTTAACGGTGTCTTAATCAACCGTTGCTGGTGGAAAAGATTGATGACTCCATTAGACCCAGTTCACTGGATCTGTCGTTTTCTGCTGTTTGAGCCTGTCGACTGAATCGTCTCAGCTGTTTTCTTGTGGGAAAACTGTTTATCGATTATTCACCGAATCGAAAAAAGAGTTTTGTTGAGGACCATGAAAGACAGGAACCATTTGATGCTACTTACTTTAATAACGGTTAAAAGTTGATCGACTAACATTTTGTCCTAGTACAGACAATAATCTCAAATGACTGACCACGGCACAACAAAGTCTAACTCAAGGTAAGTGATGTAAACTGAACAATCCAACATTTGACATTCCAGTGAAAGATGAACAGTCCTTCATCTTAACGACAGACGCCGATGTCAAGTTTACTCATGAATCTGTAGAGGCACTCATAGACCAGATCATTGAGGACCCTATAATTGGTGCAGTGTGTGCTCGTACCTACCCCCTGGGGAATGGACCTGTTGTCTGGTACCAGATCTTTGACTATGCCATTGGACATTGGTTTCAGAAGGTTAGCAGTCTTTTGCTTTCAAGTGGATGATCATCATTTGATACACCGAGGAAAAAGAGTAAAATAATATTGTTCATATCATAATAATATTTGTGTGTAGCCCTTTCTCCAAAATAAAAAGATCGCTATTGAAAGGCGTTTCTGGAACTCTTCATAGAAGTTGCAGGACTGCTCGTGAAGTTATAGAAGTTATTGGACTACTGATGTAATAGACTTAACACCCACCTGACAAGAGTCTTGAAGAATTTTTTAGAGATATTGTTGAAACGATATCTTTCTCTTTTTGATCTTAGAACAGGAGAAAATAAGCGACGTGATAGAGAAAAAAACTACGATAACGAAAAATATATATTTTTAACTTATTTCCAACTGATTAAATCTGCAATTCTGTTCTTGTCATTTTGGTTATTTAAATGTTTTTGTTGTTTCTGGAGTTGTTGTCTATTTCGTTAATTTTCAATATTCCATGGTTTAGGTTGCAAATCATATACTCGGTTCAGTGCTGTGTAGTCCCGGATGTTTCAGTCTGTACAGGTGCAAGGCCGTCAGAGAGGTGTTACCAACTTATGCCACCGGTGTGGACCACGCTTTCGAATTCCTGACCAAAGATATGGGTTGGTGTCCTAGTAGCATAAGTGACAAGATGAGATTACTCTTAAATCATCATAACAGGAGGAATTGAGAAGATGGAAAATCACAATTCAAACAATATCAATTTCAAGGGTGTGCACCACTGCAAAGAGAATCATGACACAACGTAACATATTTACTTATGACCTTTAGTATGTAATACCATTGCAGTATTGCTTTGAGGAAAAGAAGGAATAATTTGTCATAAACTTTCGTGTGAGTGACTGTGGGTTTCCATAAGTGAGATTGACAAACAACCCTTTCAAACTATGTTGTATATGATCTCTTATTTCTTAAAGGGGAAGATCGCTGGATGTGTACACTTATGCTTGAACGAGGCTGGCGACTGACGTACTGCGCAGCCGCAGGAGATAGTACTTACTGCCCGGAAAGCTTTAACGAGTTTTACAAGCAGAGGCGTCGCTGGACGTTATCGACGCTTGCCAACCTTGTTCTGCTTGTCAGTGAATGGAAGAGGATTTTGAAGAACAACGATCACATTTCTTTTCTTTTTATGCTTTACCAAACATGTCTTGTCTGTTCCACTCTTATTGGGTGAGTAGAGTCTCAAATGTTTAATGATTACTTTCTATGCTTCTGGCGTCCACACGCACTCGTTGGAGATGTAATTTGCCCCTTGGCACAGAGCAGATTCTGTCGACATTATTGAACATAAACACAGGAAAAATTTTATCGAGCGAATCTCTCAAATACAGATCAATAGTGCCTGCACTTGTATCGTACTGTCGAAGAATACGTTGAAACTTTTAGACATGCAAAAATACTCGCCGAGCAAACATGACATCGACATGTTTACCGCGGCAGTCCCGTTCCTCCACAAAGCTTATGCCTACATTCACCAAGTTCACGGTGCAAACATATAGATACCAAAATAAGTATTTTTTCTTAATTTATTGTATTCAACCAACTTGTTTTTCTTCCTTTCAGACCATCCACAGTCATTTTGGGTATAGTGGGTGGAATGGTGTTCTCGGGCCTTGCAGGCAACGAAATAATTACTATTGTCGTTATCAGCCTGGCAATCCTTGTATACACCTTAATATGCCTCTTCACGTCACAAGATTTCCAGCTCAGGGTGTCCAAACTGCTGACATTCATTTTTGCTGTAATCATGTGCATTGTTTTCAGTGGTGTAGCAGTTCAAATTTCAAACGAGATAAAATCGACAGGCATGCCAACACTAGAACCAAAGTCAGCCTCACCCCAGTCTTTGGAGCAGCACCTACCGGCTGGAATCAGCACTCTATACTTGGCCGGGTTATCTGGCATCTTTATTGCCGCTGCCCTGTTGCATCCCAACGAGTTCACGTGTTTGTTTCATGGAATGTGGTATGTGCTGTGCCTACCCTCTGGGAACGTGTTACTGACAATATATTCTCTTTGCAATGTAACGGACAGATCATGGGGTAAGTATGCGATTCAAGCTATCCACCGCATAAATCGCTATTTAGTGTCAACAAAACAAACAGTCCCCAATGCAAAGTGATTTATCCGATGTATAGCGTTATACACCTTTCGAACGACCCCGGCCTCCTCTTTAAGATAGCAAGTAGTTGCATCTGCGTTAAGGACGTTCGCGCTACTTGTTTCTGCGCATCCTTACTACGCACGCAAATTCACACGCCACGTCATGCATGAACGCGCGCGCTAAGTAACAAAATGGACAATGATAGGGCAGATGGCCATTGCTATAGCTTTTCCTTGGTTTAACGATCGTGGACATTCGGTGACCCCTATTTTTCTTTTGATGGATCATTTTCTCTACCGATTTTTCTAGATTAAGCGAAAAAATGAAGAAAATCCATCGACTAGAAGTTTGAATTTTTTTGGAAAATGCACCTTCGAATTCCGTTCTTTTTGGCTCTTCGCTTATCTGTGCGATGGTTTCAAATGCCTCTTGAAGGGTTAAGTTTGGTGAAAGCGCTGGTAACATTTGGAATCATTTACGCAACAGACTTACTTCTACAAAATATGACTAAGATCGTTTGCCTCCGTTGACTCACCTTCGATATTTTTAACTATAAACCCCTGTAGACCATGCTTAATTGCGTGCGGCAATTTTTCAGAATCAGAGTAGTTTTCCATACGCTTTATCTCTGAAACGAAGACGGTTTGCCCCATTTTTTTTGCATTTCTGACACAAGGAATTCATTATCTGACTGCAGTAAAAATTTTCAAAAAATCTATTGACTGGAAAATTTTCGCGCGAACGTCCTTAAATGGTATTTACAATGAAAATGAAGGGATGCACCATCCCTGTGCTGTTGCGGCTTTAAAACGATGTGTCCTTGTATCTTCAAAATAGGATTAAAAATGCATGTACATGTAATATCCCAGGAAATGATATGCCATACGTACTTTATCTATTTGGGGGAGGGAACAGTGTAAAACAAAGCTACTTTCCTATGCTAAAATTTGTCTTTCATGTGATTGGCCTAAACCCAGGGCATAAATGTACACGATAAACTCGTTTTGCTTTGCAAAAGATAAATAACTTCCAGGAAACTTTCATATTTTGCTTTTTATAAAATAACTTATCAGGGACAAGGGAAGCAAAATCTGCATCACAAGAAGAAGACTGGTACAAGCCAATAGCAAACTTTTTGATGAAAATTTGCAAATGTTGTCAAAGGCAGCAAACCGGGGAAGAGAGACACACTGAAAGCAAGGCAAAGCGTGGAAGTATAGTCGAAAGCAGGACCAGCATTAAAGCAGAAATTACTAATTCCTCCAACAAGGTTAGTTTAGGATTTATGAGTGTGGGCGCGGGCGAGGAACTGAGAGAGTTATACCGAACGAAAAAGTGTCTATGCAATTTCACCTTGTCTTGTAAACGTACGGAGCTGCGTTCTTTCCCTTCTTAAGTCTTTGCGTTATAACAAAGCTCCGGCGGCTCGAAGGGCCACCAAGCGAAGCCCCATACTCATATGGGAAAGGAAAGAAAACCCGTGAGTTGATTTTCTCATGGTTATCATGGCTAACGGTATTGTTCGTGGGCGCGTACGCACGAGGGCGGCGACGGCGACGGAGTCGCGCAACATGGCGGCCATACTCCAACTAATAGGTTTACAGAGACATTCAGCCTTGGTTTACCGTGTACTTCTTTGATGTTGGACATCCATGTTATGATCAATTGACATCTGTCAAAACAAGGCATCCGCTGACCAGTATCACGTGCTGGTTTTCGATTGGATCGCGGGTTCATGGCAGGTTAACTTGTTGAAAACGGGGCAGGATTGTTCGGAAGCCAGTTAACGCTAACCCAGGATTAAAAGTTAACCGAATTATAACTTTTTCTTCTATACAAAAGTTTTTTGCTGCTTTGTTTTGTGGATATATATATATTTGGTGATTATTAAAACTCAAACCAGAAGGCCAAACAATATACAGAAAACCTCACCGCAAAGTTACAAAACTCAAATCAAAATTCTACCTTTTCCTGGGTTAGCTTAATCGGGCTCTGAACAACCCGGTCCAGGAGCTATGCTTTTAGGCTGGCCTAAATCTATATATTAGCTTTGACTTTCCAGCTACTCTGTCTTGTTATTGATCGAGACCTTTGTCATAACATTATCAGCTACAAGGAAATATGCGCATTCACTTGATTGGTATCAGGCGAGGTCCAGGAATCAACGAGCACCGAAGGCGAAAGCTCCTAGAGGAATCCGGGCTCATGGTGTCCCAGGAAATGTTTTAGATTTTATCTCCCTTAAGTGCCCTTTCCTGGGTGTCTGAATCATTGTGGCCTGGGCATTGCCGCGAGAATTCACAGCTACTTTGACAGAAAGGTTAAGGTGTACTGTGTTGATTATTGTATGAAAACTTTTAATTCAACTTCAGCTTTGATCAATTATAGGTCCCTGAGTCATCAGACGAAAAGGGCAACAAAGAGATGACGTCCTTTGCTGCTAAAGGAGAGGTGTTCATCAAGACAGAGACTACGGAAGTTCCGCGACTTCCAGCTGAAGATACACAAACAAGCAAAAATTTGGAGGCGACAAGACCAGAAAAGAAAAGCACCAAAAACCCACTGAATAATGCATCGAGTGGGGCTGATCAAAATACCAGTGCTACTGCCAATGCTGATGCGGATCAAAATTATCAGTTTCCAACCATTGTTGTGCAATCGGCACAGGAAATTCCAAGAAGATCTCTGGCTACATCATCAAGTAAGATGAAGTCGAAAGAAGCTTGTAAACTTTCTACTGGGGAAATAAATGAAGACAATTCCCTTAATGGTGCCTTCCATAAACCATCTTCAAGTGAATCCATTGGCCCAGATCCGGGGTCATACGCGCAGGGCTTGATACGAGAGAAAATAAACGCAGGTGATGGAGTGAAACGGGAGGAATACTCGTCTGAAAAGGATCATTCGGCGAATTCACTGGTTCATAAAGGAGCAATGCCTCAAAAAAGCGATGTTAGTCAACTAATCAGCGATGGAGAAATGCAAAAGCAAAAGGGAAAAGGGAAAAGATTGGTTCCACTCACAGTATCGACTCTTATCACATCCTCGGAATCAATGTTCCAGGAAAGCAGCGATCAACCTGAAAAGGGAGACGGGCAGCTGCAGAGGATGAAAAGTCCTGAGCTGTCACGCAAGTTTGGATCGAACCTCTCACTTCGAACATTGGGTAAGTGTTACTCCTGGAGGAGTTGATGGGGATGTAAGTGTCAATCATTAATGATCGGGAACATTTCCGTGTGTCAATGACGGCTCTTCTATGGTGACTAAGTTTTCAGAGGGTACTTTGCCCGAATTTGGCGTTGTTTTTTTTAAGCTAGATTTTTTTGCAGTGAGATTTGAACATTTGCGATTTCATGGTATTATCGCTAAACATCTCTAGTATAAAATTGCATCCTTTGCGGTTTTTGATATTTTATACTCAATTTTGGGGATTCTCCCTCATTTCAGCAAAAGGTTGCGATCGAAGATAACAGATCCAAGATGGTGAGCATCTCTAAATGAATGACGTCATTTTTCGCGTGATATGCAGTCATGATTGACCAGTGGTCAATTGATATGAAGTGAATATTTTTTAAGATTTTTGTGCGCCCCCCCCCCCCCATCCCATGCAGGCTCACTAATGATAAAAAGCCCAGTCTACAGTAAATAACACTGCATTATTGAGCAAGTCTTTTCAATATTTTTCTGAGCTGTCCTATAAACGAACCGTTAGAAATGAGTACAATTAATAGAAAAGACCTCACCCTAATCGTACCTGCATGTTGTTTTACTTTTTTCCTGTTAGATGAAAATGGTCGTCCTATGACAGCACTAAAAAACGACGTTTCTTTTTCCGATCTGAATTTGGCAGTGGAAGAGTGGTTAACAAGAGACTTTAAGGTAACAGGATGTAATGGAATTATACGAAAAAGCCGGTATGGTTTTACACTGAGAAGGTTTGTGTGTGATTTCGGGAAAATCAAGTTGGTAATTGTTTGTGTTTTAGCATAATATTTTGTTGGCTCAAGTGTTCCTGTTGTCCTGGACTTACAGACACACGGCACACTCACGACTGCCTTATTAAAAAAAGCCGGGTCGAGTAAAAGAGAGGAGATGTTAGTCGCCTTCGGCTTCGTAAGTTCGTGTTTAACTTTTTACTTTATTAATGATGAGTTGGTTTGGTGTTCCACAGCGTTACGCTTCCAATTTTCGTGAGCACGGATATGATACAGCAGGATTTCTACCCGGAATGACAGATAAGGTTAGTGCTGTTTTAAAATCAAACAAAACCCACAACAATGAAACAATTAAAGTATATCCAGTAAAGTATACCCAAACCGAAACTGAAAATGAATAGAAGCCGACTACTTTCTTTTTAAACCTTGGTCGTAATAGAGAGCTCAATGATCATTTAAGATTTTCAACAGTTGCCCCTGATAATAAGTTGTGAACAGGTAACACATAAACTACAAAGTCTCGTGATGAAGAAGATAATTAAAATAAAATTAAAAGGACGTTTTTAAGGTCCACTCGAAATCCCCTCGAGGCGCGGGCGGTGAAGCTAAGTACCCCAACCGCGCCTTTCGGAGCTTCGGGCGAGAAGAATTATTTAATTTCAGTATCCGTATTAAATGTATTATATATCAAGCCACATGGATGAATCTCTCGTCCCGTAACCACCAATCTTTAATTCCTATCTTACAGACTGCTTCTTCAGACTTCATTTCTCGTCCAAGTTTGTCAGAGGGCGGCCGTTAGTTTCGTTTTCGGTTTTCTTTCCGGCCAAATCGTTGTACACACACACAATCGGTTGGCCGTTATCTCTTCAGTTTATGCATTCCTCGTGACTATTTCGTTGATCATGGTAAATCCTTCCCTTTCTACCGTTACAGTACAGTCTCAGGCACGTTACCCGGAAGAAACTTGCTTTAATTTTGTGCAAACCAATCAATTTTTTTTGATAAATATTAATCGCCTTACAGGATCTGCAACTAATTGGCATCCATACCAGAGGACATCGCCAGAGGCTTCTACGAGATATTAGGAAAATTCCGCGACTGGACATCGAAGAGGATATCCCTGTAAGGTTTCTTATGACTGGTACAAAAAGGCATAAGCCGGGATCGAATTCACTCTTATTCTTTTATCATTGGTCTTAAAATTTCGATATTAAGCCCAAGGCTTATTTGTGTTCAAAAATATAAATCTTTCCAGAAAAGAGATGTTATTTTGATTTATAAAATAACTGACATACTACGTCCGCTCTGATTGGTCAGTAGAGTTACAAACCCTATGTTCCATGGCAGCTCTACGCGGGAACGAGAGAACTCAGTACGCTAGCGATAAACATGCAGTTTCGGGATGTTTCATGTGGGATGTTGGGAGAACACTCGAAAAGCTAAATCACTCGCCTAACGGCTCGTGATTTACAAACTTTTCCCGTGTTTTCCCAACATCCCGCGTGGTTTATTGCGCCGTTAAACCCACAGAATAAGTGGTCTATTCCTTAACTTGTGGCATAGTTCTCCCAGCTTCTGGTTACGTGGAAATTACTGCAATGACATCTAATCGTGTCGTTTTGGTACGCTTAGCTTCGGCGACATAACAGGCGATTTTGGTCGAGCCATAGCTAACATATATTTTGATTATACGTAGTGGAGTAAAAATGTCCATGGCGAAAATAACCGACTTTTATATGCAACCTAAGAGTAACAAAAAGGCACGGTTAGGTATTTACTCCACCTAACTACTTCCAAATCTTCGGCTGCATCATGTCACCGACATCGGATTTCGCTTGATATCAAAAACATTTTGAATACAACTATATGCAAGTATTTAGCGAATTGTTTAGTTTTAATCCTGGTACCATTATGTTTTGTTTTAAAAGCTAGACGTTCAGGAATGGTTGGAAGAGCATGGTCTGGGCGATTATTGGCCCAAGTTTGAATCTAGTGGATATACAGAACCCAACGACTTGGAAGATTTGAAAAAGATAAACAAAGACAACCTGAAAGAGACGTTTAACATCCACAAACCTGGCCACTTCAACAGGCTTTTATTTGCCATTCGTAAACTGCAATACCCCAATCAAGGTAAGTTTCAAAAACCTGTCTCACGCTCACGGAAATTGGTATGTTACTGACTCACAGATCAGACGGAACAGGGAATTTTCCAGGCCACCATCTGTGCGCGAGCTTGAAACTTGCTGCATGCTCAGAGCATGCATGAAAAGAAAATATCTACCTTTGGTAGCCTTTAACTTATTTCATGACATAAAACATTCTGCAATTTTTATGTCATTTGGATATGAATTACAAAATTTCACTTGCAATATCTTAAGTAAGGAAACTTAGTGTCGGCGAACTGGAGTAAAACACCTCAAGAAGAGAATTCTTGTCTAATCCGGAGAAAAATAGTTCTAATAAGATGAAACTGAGCGAGAGTTAATTGATAAGAGACCTTCTTGATATAGTGACCCGGAATCAAACGAGAACAAGAGCCTGAACTCAATTCAACTAGATCCATGTTTCCATGTTCACTGATTTTCACTCACTGTTTTAGGTGATGCTTCAAGAAAATTACAAGCTGGCTCGCCCAGTTGGTTATGCCTATGGCAATATACTGAAAAACGTATCCATTAATTGCCAGATTCTTAGAGAAAAACAAAATACATAACGTCGGTCTCTTCTTAACGTGTGATTGTCCGTATTTTTTCCCAGGTCAAATCAAACTTCGTCAGACGCGGCGTGAGCTGGATCGTCTTCCATTGCTCTACCTGGATGTGGACAACCAGGACGACGGCATTGAGTATGAATTCTGGGAAGGTTTACGCCAAACATGTCTAGTCCCTGAATTAAGTGCCTTTGACCAGACTTCCGAGCTGAAAGAAAAACTCGTGGAATTGCGAAACACAGCCCTTTTGATATTTGGTGTCAGCAATGCCTTATGGACGGTAATAGTACTGACTCTGGTGCAGCAAAAAGACCTGAAGGTCTTTGGAGTAGACGTTATTGGGCTTGCTTTTCTACTTATTTACGGGCTTTTAGTTGTTCTTCAGTTTCTGGCACTTTTAGCCCATCGTTTCAAAACTATCGTTCATATTTTGGCGCGTACACCCTGGACACTAAGCAAGAGAGTTGGAAACAATCGTGTTTCTTCCGTTGAATCTGGGAACAGTCATCCAACACACTAATGATAATTAGCAATTAAAATAGATATCAAACGGCCGAGGTCGAGAACTATTGACTTTTAATGAACACCTCTTTTATCTCAGAGTTTGAGATATCATGAATAAAATGACATTATTCCATTCAGGCCATTAAGGACTAGAAAAGCTGATGCAGAAGTCAACGAGATCTGTTAGCAAGTCCTGCAATTCAGTCAAGGTTGAATTTTTCTGTTCGCTGTCCTCCTTATACCCGTTATGTGTGCGGGGAAGGCATGGAATAACATAATTATTCATTGTTCTCCAGGGTTATTCCACGAATATCCCACTTGTGACTTGCTGTTGGAATAGGGGAAGATATCACCCGGTTAAACCCATTCAGACCAGGTGGAGGAAGACTGATATGATTGCCTCCCGCACAAATTATCGGTTTATCAAGGATTTGATCGAAAAAATGTTACCTTTGGCTAGGAAGTTTTAATTATATTGTAACAGATCAAAAGTTACAATTATATTGTAACAAATCAATCAGACAAGTCTTTAAGTGAGGCTTTCACACAGTAATGATTATAACGCTCAATTTGGAAAGGTTGCCGAAAAGCACTATCTTGACAGAATATTGAAAACTTTATCAAAAGATTTGTAAAAACTTCTGCATCAAGTCAGATCCACAGGAATGCCATCTCATCATATTCAAAACTCGGCTCTTTTCACATCTTTGACAGTTAACAAATTTTCATTCTTTATAATGGTGTTGGATATATCGAAACGTCGATTAACGTTTCTTTTAATTATATTCTATGAATTAGTAACTTTACTTCTTGGAAATGTTACAATTTGATGCACAGAAACAAATAAAAATGACTCCTAGCTTGCTATCACTGTACTGAGCTAGGTATCGAAGACGACAAAAAGAAAAAAAAACACACTAGACTTGTTGCACCAATCGCTCGACAGCTTTACTGTTCCCTGGTGGGGGAGGCTATTTTGCGAGTGTGCGAGCCCGAGCCTCGAGCCGCAAGCTGCGAGCCGAGGGTTTCTTTTACGAGCCCCGAAAGATTCCCGCCAAAATGTCCAAAAAGAAAAAAAAAAAAAAAAAAAAAAAAAAAAAACGGGCATAATGCCCTAATATGGTATTTATTACATGCTGGGTACCTCCACTGAACGTCAAACTGACCGGTCAGAGACCAGTGGGAATAGCCGAGGAAAATGGAACGACATTTTCCGATCAAATTGGGCCGCCTAAGAGGAATGGCTCTCACCCTGTTTTATTCCCTTTCCGAATTCTCTACATAAGTGAAGAGAAAAGGGCAATGAACCCGTTTGTCAAAAGTTAAACGGCAAATTTCATTTGGACCGGTCCGACGGAAATAAGTGGACCACCTCAGGAGGTGATCCCGAATATTCCGGTCGGAAAGAACCGAAAAGGACCATTTTACATCCGACCGAAATTTCCGGTATCTTTGGCATAATGAAAGCACCCGCGGTCTTCATGCGTTGATGCACTGTAGCATGGCAAGTGAGGTGATGGAGAGTTTTCCTTTTTTTAAAAAGATTATTTCTACCAATTATGCAGATATTTTAGGACGGACAGTCCCATCTTGGTTTTGAATTACCCTGCAGATTTTGGTAGCTGGAAGAGAGGTAAACTTTTGCAAATCTTTAAGTGATTTTTTTCAGCGCAGTAAATTGTATTGACTTTCACAGGGCGAAGTTTCGTGTTATAGCGAAATGAAGGGTCAGTGAATTACCTAAAGGATTTATATTCCAGCGGGATTCAAGCAAAACGTTAGACCAAACTGATGTGTAAATACGGTTATAAACCAACTCCTACTAATCATTGCCGTGCGGATGGGTTTTGTACCCAAACTATAGAATTGCTCGAAATAAGCGATCCTCCTGTCGTTCAATTTTACCGGGAACCATTTCAAAAAAAAAAAAAAATTGAAAGCCTGATTTCCCGCGAGACAAAACAACAGACAACTGGCAGGCAAAAAACCAAATATATGAATCTTTCGTGGCGGTGCTTGATTAATGCTCTTGCTATATCATCTTGAAAATTACCTAAACTTCGCCTCACTTGAACGTTTTCTTGCATGTTATTTGGATAGTTGTCAAACTTACCTGCAAAATCCGTTCGATGAAATTACGAAAAATTACTTGCGCAGAATTTCTCGCATGAAAGAAAATCGAAAACTTTTGTTTCTTCTATCAAGTGTAGCATTTACTGAGTAAAATGTTGACATAAAATTAAAAATTAAAAAAAAAAACAAAAAAAAAACAAAGAAACAAAAAAACAAAAAAAACGCAGTGGCGTGCAAAAATACGCTCGCGGCTCACGACTCGCGGGCTCGCTTATTAGTCACAATCTTCTTCACACTCTTCCATATTCATTTGCAAAGTAAATCAATTTGTTTTGACGAGATTGCTTCGGAATTAAAAGTTGCTCACTGAATATAATAATCCTCCTCTTCATCCTTGTTAGTATTTTTCCAATGCCAAAATGAAGGCATTGAAAATAATCTAACTTAATTAGTTAAACAAAAGAGGAAGAAACTTATAAGAATGTAAAGCCGTCTTTTCGGTCAAAAAAGAAGTTATTGTGATTAAATACCCCACTGGCTGTTCTTAGGTTTTGTTTTAGCTTTTGGACATTCGTTATTTTCCCCGAATATAGATCGCAGATGAGAATCTAACTACACAGCCTTAGTCCTATTGCCCTCAGATTTCTCATACATTTTAACGCTACCGTGTTCATTCTAGTTTTGGTAATAAAAGCACGTCGTCTCGTATACCGACGAAACAGGCAACTTTTGGTCCAGAACTGAATTGAATTGAATTGAATTCTAACTTATTTTACGTAATACATGTATGAACGAGAACAACCGTCTCGTATGCATATGCTTTGCGATGAATTCCTTTGTTTTCGCCCCTGCGAGGAGGCCAATTTCACGTCCAACTAACAAATCAAGCAAAAAATGAATGCTTTTCCTAGAATTTTTGCTATTTTAACATACCAAACCTACAAATATTCGAACGCACGCAAATAATGACATCCTACCAGACTGCCTTTCTAAGAGTATCTTTAGAAATCGAGAAAGTTCTTATTCATAACGTGGTCAGAATGTAGCTTCGATGCCCAGATGCAATAGCAGATTAATGAGAGACTCACTAGCCAGGGTCAGCCCTCTGGAATTTAGTTAATTGTAATGTCAAAATAGATAATTTAAATTTTTAGGAAATTTATAGACTACTTATTACCAAGGAGTATTTTAAAGATTCTTTTCGACAGTTCGGCTACCTCCATATCCCGATATAGAGATAGTGATTACATGTACGTGTATTTTTAGGAACTTATAATATTTTAAGCCTAGATGATACTTTCATCTTAGCTTCGTATTTATTATATTACGTGTGTATATTTTAATTAACGTATTTTAATCCAGTAGTATATATACACGACCCCACAAGCTTTGTAGCTTTAATTCTTAATGTGTTAAAATAAAGGTTTTATGTCATGCTATGTTATGTTGTCATGTTATGTTACGTTGTTATGCTATGCTATGTTATGTTATGTTATGTTATGTTGTTATGTTATGTTATGTTATCCGTATGGATTCTTCCGGCTATTGAGGTTATGTGTCTTTCCATCTGTTTTGTTTGTCATAGTTGCCTTTTTGATTTTATTTTGTCCAAACTGCATAAATAACAGGTGCGGGTTGATAATCATGAGACTTATGTTACGAACAACTTGTTTGCTTGGCTCATAACAAATTTATTCTGTTTTGATTTGATTTCCACTACATTACCTAACCTGTAAATCTGTTGGTACGCCTGACAGACTCATTTCCAATTTCTCAATTCCACTCTCAATGTTTTACGAGATATTTAACTAATCACACAGACGACACATAGACATATGGATAAGTAACAGTGCCGTACCATGGGGAGGCCCCCCTCCCCCAAAAAAAAGTTTAGCTAACACAAGTAAAAATATTCAGAAGTAGAACAGTAATAATGTTAGAATACGGTTGGATTCTCTCAGAGTAATTAACACTCTGGTTAGCCTAATTTTGTTTTCGCAGCGCTATCTTTAAAACGTTTCCGACAATTTTCCCAAATATCCAAATGAATTGAACTAGTTTGTGGGGTCTATGTAATGGGTAAGTAGTTTATTTTTCATACAGCATTGCATGTTGCATGTCAATTTGAATAAACCTGTTCCATAAGGAGAGTACAACGTTCAAGTAACATATCCGATCAATGATTTTAGTCAGTTAAAATTGCTGGAAACTGCTCTCAGAAGGCTGGAAATGCTATTTTAGGGACCTCAGATTGGAAAATCTCCCGAGGGAGCATTACCCCGGATCCCCCTAGAGAACGAGCACGTTTCAAGACGCTGAGTAACAAGTCGATAAGTTGACCGCCATTTTCAAGTCTGCTGCTCGCATTTGACGCTGAAGATTCAGTTCTTTCCACCGTGTATCGTTTTTCGATTGTGATCAGCTGACAATTGAACAAAGTTTACGTAGTTGCTTATCTTTCGAGACATTTTGAGTCGTATCTTACACTTGTCTTCTATGCAACACAGACATCCAAGCACCCCCAAAGATTACAACAACTTCCTTGTTCTGGATCAACGGTTTCAGACCTGCGCCAGGTTTATTATAAATGGATTATCCTATTCTCTACCTCGTTGCTTTCAACGGACCTCTTCAGCTTCGTATGTTAATTATCGGGGAACTGAAAAACCCTTTCAGGACGAATAAAGTAGGCACGTATGTATGTACGTATTTTAGTGTGTCTCAATTATCTTGTTAGGTGGCTTTGCGTTTCAATGGCAACCATGTTTTCAACAACAACAACAAACTTAACATGTATCTACTCATACATTTACAATTTTACAAAAATATATTTAACAAATTGACGAAGGTTTTTCATGCTTCTGTCCTGTTACTGGATCATGAATTTCGTCACAACATTGTCAAAGGCTGAGTGGATCCGCCGACAACTTTGACAATGTTATGACGAAATTCATTGTCAATAACAGGACAAACGCATGAAAAACTGACTTCAATTTGTTTTTGCAGTGACAAATTGTCAAATTGTCCGCTCTCGCTCGTTAACGCATTGCATAAATGATAAATTCATGTGTCTGTCCCCTTATTGAAAATGAAAATTAGCCAATGAGCGCACGAAAATTCCTGCAGTTATTGTAAAAATATAACTAATAGATGGACAGAAAAATACTGTATATTCTAGTCTGGAGACTGTTTTCTAGACAGTCTCCAGTTATTCTAAGATTTCTATGGATATTGAGAGTATAATTTATAGAATTCTTAAGAGAAGAGATGCGTACACGATACGTAATTTTAATTGTAAATATAATTTATAGAGATTTTTGTTGCTATTTTTATTTCGTGGCATGCCTGTAAAGTAGCTATTTAGCTAAACGCTTTTGACCACGTTAAATAAAGGTTATCGTTATCATCTTTAATAGAATAGAGAAAATCAATGCAAGTTTTCAGAATTTTGCTCAGACAGAAAAATAAAATGTCAGTTGTTTACGCCTCCTCGTAAATTCTAATTTACTAGGGAGATACAGGCCAACGCCTCCTGCCAGTGTTTTTGAATTAGTATTTATAAAAACATAGCCGGGTATGTTTAGAGATTTACACGTATTTTCCCTGATTTTACTCTCAGAAATTGCTATAATATCCGGTTGAGTTTTAACTGTTTGTAGGATATCATGTAATAAGGATAGATTCTTACCCAGGCTACGGATGTTGCGGTGAAACACTGAAAATCCGTTTTGCTTCGCAGCGTCATTAAACAGTCTGAGAATAGCTTACACAGCGACTATTTTCTGGGACAACATCCTAACCCACCTTAAATATCTCAATGCCTTCAACCCCTCTAAACAACTGAAATTTTATTTACTGCCTGAACAACATTCTGAAAACTTGTATTGATTTTCTCCATTCTATCAGACATCATGAGCACATCTCTTCTCTTGAGAATTCTATAAACTCTCAATATCCGTAGAAATCTTAAAATAACTGGAGACTGACTAGAAAACCTTTGGGTTCTCGAGACGCAAATATACATCATTTTTCTGTCCATCTATTTGTATATATATATATTTGTAAAATTGTAAATGTATGAGTAAATAAAGTTTGTTGTTGTTGAGAACATGGTTACCATAGAAACGCAAAGCCACCTCAAAAAGATAAATGATACGTACAAAATACCGTATTTTGGTACGTCTCAATTATCTTGTCACGGTGATAAATACATACGTGCTAACTTTATTTGTCCCAAAGGGGCTTTTCACTTCCCCGATAATTAACACACGAAGCTGAAGAGGTCCGTTGAACGAGGGGGAGATTAGAATAATCCATTTATAATAAACCTGGCGGAGGTCTGAAACCGTTGATCCAGAACAAGGAAGTTGTTGTAATCTTTGGGGGTGCTTGGATGCCTGAGTTGCACAGAAGACAAGTGTAAGACAGGATTCAAAATGTCTCGAAAGATAAGCAACTACGAAAACTTTGCTCAGTTGTCAGCTGATCACCATCGAAAACGCTACACGGTTGAAAGGACTGAATCATCAATATCAAATGCCAGCAGCAGACTTGAAAATGGCGGTCAACTTATCGACGTGTTCTTCAGCGTCTTGAAATGGCTAACGGCCGTGCTCGTTTTCTCAGTTGTTGTGTTCTGCGTGGTGGCCAGTAAGATTTGTCTGCTGGTTCTAGGACAGCAGTTCAAAGCTTTTAATCAAACTGAGACAAGTGCTCTGGGAGATGCTTCTGTAGAGACAAGCAAACAAGCCTCCATATTAATGCTTGTCCTGGTTTTAATGATCCCTCAACTCGTGTCTTTAGTTTACGCTACTTGGACAAATTTAAGAAGGAAGACTCGTCCGTGGCCAACAAAACAAGGATTTATTTTGGTAAGTTCTAATTACCTTTTCGTTTTTTGTTTGATAAAATGCATGGGTTTTATTTGCTGATTAAACTTAAATGACTGGATCGATAGGTATCCCTTCCAAGTAAAACTGCTTGCTTTTTCCGCATGGTGTCTTTGAAATGCATTTAAGAAAACGATAATCACTCTGAATAGAATGTTGCCATGAATGTTTAAACTTTTGACTTTTAATGGATCCTAATCTGTATGCCTAAAGACGAAATTTAAACTGGATTTCACATCTATAACATTGTCTGTTCGTTGCTTTTTGCAACTGTTCTGTTATAAATCCACTGATTTCTTTCATGTGTCGACTGTGTGATTAGTTAAATATTTCGTTACGAATTCCTTGAGAACTTGAAACATTGAGAGTGGAATTGAGAAATTGGAAATGGGTCGGTCAGGCGTACCAACAGACTGACAGGTTACGCCTGTGCAGTTGAAAGGTTACATCAAACAATAACGACTTTGCTGCAAGCCAAGCAAACAATTTGTTCGTAACATACGTCTCATGCTTGTCAACCCGCGCCTGTTATTTATGCATTTTGGACAAAATACAATCAAAAAGGCAGCGATGACAAACAAAACAGACTGAAAGACACATATCTTCAATTGCTGGGAGAGCCAATACGGGGATTATTAACTTTCACGGGTGAATAAGCTAGGATTAAAATACAGTTTACTAGTAAAATAAAAGCAATACATGTTTCTCAGTAATTTTGAGCCCCTAAATGTCTCCTTCAAAGATTGCCAAGAATTGCCATTTACGAATAATACACCATATTAAGCACAAGTTGTACGAAGAGCATTGATATTGCTGTATCATGCCTTCAGACACCAGGCAAATATCAGTAATAATTGCAAAAGTAATGAATGTTCAGGAATGTGCCATTAACCAAATGATGAAGCAAACATAGAATAAAATATAAATGCTGTTGTTCATGACAAGGCACAGCTGGCTTAGGTTCGTTAGAAAACATGGCCAAAAATGCGAAGTCCAATGATATACGCGTGCTTGGCAACATTTCGGTAAGCTTATTAGAATGAGCTTTGTAAAATAAGCTCAGCGAGGCGATAGACAAGACAAAGACTATTCAAGTGTCTTGTTTCCAATTGTCTGGTTTTTCTTGTTTGGTTTTACACACAGTGATTACGAAGATCTGTAAAATAACTGCCCAGTAAAAGATATTTTTCAATAAATCAAACGTGAGTAGAAAACAGCCAATGAAAATTTCACATTGGTAACGCTTGGTAACCAGGCTTTGAATGGTGTAACCTTCCGAAAAAAATGCGCTAGCATTGGCAACCGTAGAGGATTTTTGTTCCAATATGTTCATCACGCCTGAAATAATTATTTTTCAAATGGATTTAAAAGAGCCGAGTTCTCCATAACGTTCACTCATCCATGAGTGAACTTTAATGATTAATTGACTTCTCTTTTTATTATCACCCGCACTGTAGATTAATTAATCACTCGGAAAAACACTCTTTATATGATAAGCACTATATTGAATGGTTTATTGCTAATTAGTATTCGTCTGTGTTACACTGCGATTTTGAAACAAAAAACGTTTTCTGGCTACAGATGTCTTTTGACGCACACTGCGGTTGCAAATGACGTACCTTTCATTGTTGACTTCATGTGGTTTTATAGATCGATGGTCTTTATGTTCTCAGCTACTGAAACGTGCTGTTACCCTGGTAATTTGAATAACACAACAAAAAAAAAATGTTGATGCAATAAAAATGTTAGTCAAGCCTGTGTATTTTTCACTACGACATAAACACAAACACAAGCACAAGCATAACGGTAAGCATATTTTCTTAGGCATGCGCAGAATGAAAAATTACTATATTATCGGTTCCATACCTCCACGATACAGAAAAGAATGGCGGACGATGATTGTGCTTATGCTTTCAGCGGCATCTTGTCACTTGAAAAAAACATAAATACAAGCACAAGACGAACAATCAGTTTTGTTCTGCTTGTGCTTATGCTTGTGTTGTGGGTGTCCTCACTACTTTTTTTTATTATTTATTTATTCATTTATTTTTTTTTATTGCTAAACACATAATTACTTACATTGCCTTACTCTACTTACAACAATAACTAACCTACTTACAATACACTACATTATTGTTATTATCATTATCATTATTATTATTATTATTATTATTTCTAATGCTTTTACTGTCTTACAAACGTCACTTACAATAAATCAAAAAAAAAAAAGCGTATTTACAATACTTGGCATTACCTTTCTTACTTACAATACGCAATAATTACGTTACTTAAGGAGTTACAATACAATGTAATTACTTAATTATAGAAAAAAAAAAACAACCAACAAACAAACTAAAAAAAAAAGACCTCGCAACAAATTAGTAAGGGAAACGCCTTAAATGGTGAGAAGGAATTTCCACTTCTGTTGAAATTTCCTTTCACCATTCAACGCGGCAGCAATATATTTTTCTATCTCGATTTTATCCTGCACTAATGAGATGAAGTCGCTGAAAACGAACATAGTATTATTTAGAGCGTTGATATAAAGAAAGTATTTGCCTAGCATTATGAGGTGGTTGAGGGTCAAACGGTGAGTACAGGGACGAGTAATTCCAAATAATACCTCTGGCTCGGAGAGAAGTAAACTCGCGTTACTTACGGTAGAATACCAACTTTGGAACTTATACCAAAAGGAAGACGCTCGCGGGCAGCTAATAAACAAATGACGTATGTTATGACTATCAGAGGGACAGAAAGGGCAGGATGGGGAGGCAACCTTGTTCATTTTGTATAATATACTGTTCGTGACTAAAATGTGAATAATTTTGTGCTGGAACATTGCCAATTTAACTTCTTTTGTGGCTGTGAACGGCAGGAGATAAATTTTATTTAGATTCTCTTTTGCGATGCCGTATGATAAGAGTTTTTTTCTGAAGTAGGAGGAGGAAGATTTTCTAAGGTTAACAGTTTGTCGTATAACATCTAGCTTGCACGTTATAGTATTGGCGGCGGGGATGTAGTAGAGTCGCCAGAATTAACTTGTAGGAGCTTCTTCCAACTTTGAGGGATCGCAGATAAAAGACTATGATATTGTAAAAAGTTGCCATTTAGCGTGTATTTATTGCGCGTTCTCACTACTGTTCAGCTCTGCTTGTGCTGGTACTTATGTCGTATTGAAAACCAGGCCTTAGCGCTGACAATATTTTGGAGTTTTTAAGACGTCCGTCCAATGCAGGCGGTAAGAACAAAACAGGCAAAATTTCGAACAAAGTTGAATTTTGGTCAATAGGTCTAATAAATCCTACATCCTGATTGGTTATATTACTTTTTATGGACGGGACAGAACGCCACGTACACTGTCAGTGTCAATCAGTCATCTTGATTAAAGAGCTTCCAGTCGACTTTATTGAAAAAAGTCCGGCCTGAAATATTCCATCGCTGTAACAATTTTGCGAACATAAACGTCAATTCTTGGAATGACAGCTGACTCAACTGGACAGTTTTGGCAATTTTGTCTATATTTTTTCTGGAATTCTAATAAGTCGCCTGCGGCTAGTCATGAAATTTGCTGCTGTTATTGTTTCTTATGCCTTTAACTTGTCATTTTCCTTGCATTGCTTCTATTAATCATTCCTCAATGTCACTCGCAATTGCAGATTTTGATTGGTGGGTTCCTGGAAACTCTGTCCCTTTGTTATATAACCATAGTCGGACTGGCGGTTTTACCAGTAGATCCCAGTGTCATTGTACTGCTCATGTGCAGCCTAGCTGTGGTTCCTTCGATATGGCAAGCCACATCATCAAGATCACGCTTCCACACAACAAGTGGCAAGTTGCACGCCTTCAAATTTTCAGCATCTGCTGTCATTGCCGTACTTGGTATTGCGCTGTTAACTTGGAAGGTAATGGCTAAGCCGGTGATTAGAGTGGTTTTCACTTGGACCGTGGGAAGCAATTTGTATTTGGCTTGGTTTTGCATTCAGTTATTACGTTAACGATAGGCCATTTAACAATAACTACAGTAATTCTCGCGTATCCCCAATTAGCCCACGTGGGCTAAATACATTGACACTTAAATAAAGTTCTTACTTACTTACTAACTTACTTCATTGACTACTTTTTATTGTCAATAAGCGGGCAGACGCATGAGATTTATAATTTGGGCGATGGTGCGAGAGCGGACAATGTGGCAATTGACGTGACTTTTTCATGCGTCTGTCCTGTTTGTTACGACAACTGCAGAAATTCTCGCGCGATCATTGGCTAATTTTCATTGTCAGTAACGGGGCAGACACATGAATTTATGGTTTATGAGATGCGTCAACGAGCGAGGGCGGACAATGTGACAATTTGTTATCGTAAAAAACAAATTGACGTCACTTTTTCATGGGTCTGTCCTGTTATTGACAATGAATGTCGTCATAACAGCTGTGGATTCACGAGGCGAAAGCCGAGTGGACCCGCAGACTGACGTCAATTTCTTGACTGACGTTGTAGAGCAGCAGGTCGTCAGAAATTTGTTAACCTTCTCAACCAATCAAAAGTAACACTGAAAGCAATCTTGACTAGCGCTTTTTCCGCTCTTCGTGTTGGTAACATACTCGGGCCGCCTGTGTTACGTTCTTTGTGATTGATCAATCTGATTACTTTAGGTTTGGTTTCACGACACTCAATTGAGAACGTAACCAACTCCTTAATTCGTAGTCAGATTTGTCTACCTACGGTCTTCAGTATCTAGGTGTAAAGAATGACTCCCACGAGAATAACATCTATGTTGGACTAGTTTATTTTGTCATCATAATATAATTTACGACATTTAACGTTTACACTTCTCTTCAGAATATAGGTCTTATCCGTACATCCTTACTACCTTGGCATGTTGTAAATATTCAGTCTTAATATTTAAGGCAATTCTTAGTCGCAGCCCTTGATGTTTAAAAATAGATTTTATGAAAAGAAACAACGCTGCCTTAATTTAATGCATTGGTTGATACCTCCTGAATTAGAAACTTAGCTTGTTTTGCACTCAATGCGCGCTTTCTGATATGTCCGAATAACTATTAAAAGGAATCTTTCACAGATTTTATTTTTCTCTGTAACTTTATTCCATATTACTATCAATGATATTGCTACTTTCTTTTAAGACACCTGACACGTACGGACGGATAGGTATCCCGATCGCGTTTATTCTTCTCTCCATCGCATGGTCGCCTAAGCTGAGGAAACATCAAATAAGAAGCAAACATCAGAGCACCAACAAAGCTCCTGAGGCCACGATGCAGAGTTCAGTTTCGGACGTTTCTGGCTACATGTATAACAACGACGCAGAGCAAGGTGTCACCCAGGGACCCCCTGTGAAAAGAAGAACAGCTCGCGGGAAAGCTGCCATTGTTTCCTCGCTGTGGAAACTTATTCTTACACCTTTCCTTGCAGTTATGTTCATCAAGCTCTACAACATAGTCGAGCTGAACAGTATTTTTGCAGGGTTAAAAGACATAAACGTATCTAATCCATCATTTGTATACTTCATGCTCCATGTTTTTGCCAGCTTCTTTGGTTACCATTTTGGTTGGCTTGCCTGCTCGCTCTACCTGCAGAGGGTTGGGTATGCTCTCCCATTAACGTTAGCAACACCTATCGCTATCTTCATGATACATGTCACAGGGATATGCGAGACAGACACCATTCCCTTACCTTGTACACCAGACGACCGGATCTACATTCTCGCAGCGGGAGCGCTTCTGTGGGTGGCCCAGTTCGTTTCGATCACTTACTACGTGTGGAAAGGACAAGGAATGATTATGGCGAAAGCACAAGACCTATTCTGGATCCCAGACTATAATGGTATGTTTTGACAATCACTTAGATTTTTAATTTAAACTGAGATATTGTTTGCTATGGAGGCGCGGTGGTTAGTGCGCTCGCCTCCGGATTGAGCACTTCGGGTTCGAGCCCTAGGGCCCGTTTCTCGAAAGCTCCGGAAACCTTTCGGGCCCGGAAAGCCATAGCAAAATCTCGAACCTTACGATCGCAGAGCTGTTTTATTCACGTATTCTTAATATGAACAGAGGTTCCCTTCATACAAGAAGTTTGAGGCGTATAGACTTCTCCGTTTTTAGATACAGATGAACTGAAAATGGTTTTACGGGCCCGAAAAGTTTCCGGGGCTTTCGAGAAACGGGCCCTTGGCCGGGGACATTGTGTTGTGTTCCTAGCCTGGGCAAGAAACTTTACTCACACAGTGCCTCTCTCCACCCAGGTATATAAATGGGTACCGGCGAATTTAATACTGAAGGTAACCCTGCGACGGACTAACATCCCATCCAGGGGGGAGAAGAAACACTCCTAGTCACTTCATGGTACTAAGACCGGAGATAAGCGCCGGCCTCATGGGCCACTTGGCTCTTAAAAGTATCCAGACTTTACCTTTTTACCAAGAAAGATTCAAGGGAGTTTCTTGAAGTTGTTATTTCGTTGTACCTCTAAACACAAATGTTTGGAGTTTACTCTTGACCAGAGCAGGGCTCTTTACTGATACATGCGCAGTCAGTAATGCAAATGATGGGAAGTAACTTCCTTGCAGGTTAATTTGACCAAACGTTGTTGTAAAATAGACGATGGGCCAGCTTGCATTGCAACCAGGGAGAAGGTCAGCATTCCATCGGAACTCAGGCTCAGAGTAGACAGACGTGCGTTATTTGCATGCATCAGCTTACTAGTGTTTTCATATCACGATGGGTTATTGTCTAAGCGTTAGGTCAAGATTGGCGAATATTGGCTAAGATTCATTTCTCGCGTGTTAATGGGTAAGACGAAGTTGAGTTACATGAAAACCAAAACATACGAGGTCAATATCCAACCTTTTTGCTGAACAAGCGTGGTAAAAAAATAATTTATTGCATAGCACAAAGAACAGCATTTTCACTTGAGGAAGCAGTTGGTAAACCCGACCAATCTTGCCATATAATAAGAGCTAATAAGCCGGTAGCCTGCGAGCAGGCTCACGTTGGAGCTCAATCGAGCGACGAAGCCAAGCGAAGATATTTCCCGCCGTAGTAATTAGCTGGTATATTGCCCGATAACTTAAAGCCTACCTGACAATGTCATTATATGCCTTCTAGGTGTCTGCCTTGAACAACATCTACTGTTGAACAGACGCAACGAAGCGTCCGACGAGGAGCACATCACGCAGCAAAACCTTTCTCGGGACATCAGAGTATTCATCTGCACAACAATGTATCACGAGGAAGATTACGAAATGGAACAACTTCTTCGATCCATTCACGACGTCGACATAAACAGCGGAAAAACTGGACGCCAGTTTGAGTCACACGTGTTTTTTGATGGATGTGTCAGGGTAGAGGTACTTAACAGTTATGCATTGAAGCTGGCTTCCCTGGTGGAAAAGACGTTAAAGGTGCGTCTCACTGAATGTAACAAGATGAAAACCCCATATGGTATGCAGCTTAAATGGAGACTTCCAGGGGGAATGGAATTTACTATTCATTTGAAAGACAATGCTAAGGTAAGAGAACAAAACTCTGTGTTTTCTGTCAGTCTTAACAATAACGTTCTTCTGAATAAAGTAAGCCAGGCCAAACGTAATAGTTCATGCGATAATCCTCGGACTCTGATTAGGATTTTGGCATGTGCTAGAATAAACTTCATCTCTGAAAGCCACTTCACTGAGTAGGTTGCGATTTTGTGGAGAGAAGCATGACTAATGTATCAACATGTCATTTTTCACCCCAGTATAAATAGATTTTCACTTAGAAGATTGCTGCGCATGAAAGACAAATCGGTAAATCAACGGAGTAGAATATTTCAGAATTAGAACTAAGACAGCTTCTTCGGTAAGAAGAATTAATATTTCGTCCGTGTGCAGGTGAAGAACAAAAAGCGTTGGAGCCAGGTGATGTACATGTCTTATGTTTTGGATTATAAACAGCGTCTCCTCGGAGGTAAGGATGATTCTGTGTCCACTAAATTACATTTTAAGGTTACCGTATACCTTTAGGGGTGTCTCGCGTCCAAGCGATGTAGCGCGTCCGGTTTAAGCTGTAGATACCTAAACCCCCATATCAAATTACGGCTTATAGAGCTGGCTATCGAACTATACCAAGAATTTTGAAATAAAATGAATTGCCGTTTTTTTCACGACCACTAAATGCGAGCGCCCTAATCATCTTTTGGAGGCTACAAGTCAAAGCGAATTTTGTTCTTCGCCAATTTATTTTTTTCCTCGGTTTCAGGACAAAAAGCGCTAAAAAAGCGTATCTGCGTTTTTCCATATTCAATTGCAGTAAAAAGTTACGGAACGTTTTCGCAATAGAATTTAAAAAATGTGAAGTGATCGTACAAAAATCGCTCTCGGAGAAAAAATATTTCGAAATAAACAATTCGCAGACACTTTTTTTTTTATTTATATGTTAATCTAGCTTCTGTCCAAATTTGAGGGCAATCGAAGAAATTCCCTTTGAGTTGCGTGTCTGCTTTAAGCGGAAAAATTTATTCGAGAAAACAGCGCTAAGAAAAATCTCTTGCTTCGCAAACAAACTCCGCCCACATACGCCTTCAACTGGATTCTCAGATCACTGCACCAATCAGCGCTTGGAAAGTTCACTACCATTAACCTAGCGGTGAAATTTACGCGCGAATCTCCAAAACACCGTTGTGTTTGGCAATGCGCTCAAGGCGGAAAGATAATTTTTCTGTAGCTCGGTTTTTCTTGAAGCTGGTCTGGCAAAATGGGGAAGACTAGAAAGAATACGAACGCTAGAGTGTTTGGGCGAAGAAAACAAACAAAAGAAAGCGCGGCGGAGCAAATGTGCATGGATATTATTCCAGTGAATCTCAATGAGTCCGACGGCGATTCATCGGTATCGGACTCAACAGAAGAGTGATTGTAAACATCGATGTTATCGCTGCCAAATTCCCCAATTTTTACACAACCTTTCTCTTCTCCTGACTCGATGTTTTTGCTCGCTTGATACGATAGTTATAGCTTCATGCGCGAGGCCAACTTTCGCTTCTTCACTCCGAGACGTATTTTCATTCGCTCTTCGCTGTTTTCGCTTTTTCGAACTAGTCCACGGAGTTTTCCGTGGTCCATGTCTACTTATAACGTAATAGAATTACACCTACTACGAAAAATGCTTGGATTAACAATGCTGATCAACTGAGAAGCCAGCCAATTCGTGGTATCCATATAGGTAATAGACCAATTTCGATATATTAAAATTCAGCCTAACACAATAGACCTCAGCACGAGGCTCTGGGGAATAAACCCCACAAACTCTGTAGTTATCCCCCAGAGCCTCGTGCTGAGGTCTATTGTGTTAGGCTAAATTTTAATACATCGAAATTGGTCTATTCCCGCGAAAGTCGTCTCGGTTGATTGCAAACACGTTATAGGGCTGTCAATCAAGAGGGAACTTTTACTTCCGGCCACAACCTAAAACCTTCATTTCTCCGCCAATATTTAGTTTTTTTTTTCAGAAATAAGAGATTACCCTTCGACGATTACTTTGACCCAAAAACCCAAATTTGAAGAAAATTGTCGATCTGAAGGTATAGGTAACTTTAAGTCTCTCAGGTCCTTTTTAATTTTTAAAATCTAAAGCATCTAAAGTCGTGCTGTTGGGTACAATCACTTTAACGGCAACAGGCTTTGCAACAGGTTTTGGAAACAGGTTTTGTTGGTTTGGTTAACGGTGTCTTAATCAACCGCTGTTGGTGGAAAAGATAGATGACTCCTTGAGACCCTCTTCACTGGATCTGTCGTTTTCTTCTGTTTGGGTCTGTCGACTGAATCTTCTCAGCTGTTTTCGTGTGGGAAAACTGTTTATCGATTATCCACTGAATCGAAAAAAGAGTTTTGCTGAGGACCATGAAAGAAAGGAACCATTTAATGTTACTTACTTTAATGACGGTTAAAAGTTGATCAACTAACATTTTGTCTATTTAATGCTACTTACTTTAATAGCGGTTTAAAGTTGATCAACTAACATTTTGTCCATTTAATGCTACTTACTTTAACAGCGGTTTAAAGTTGATCGACTAACATTTTGTCCCAGACAATAAAATAAATAAAAGCCAACCTAATCCTAGTGATTAATCTCAAATGATTGACCATGGCCCTGTAACAACATCTAACTCTAGGTAAAAGTGTAAAACTGAACTCTCCAACATCATTTGACATTCCAGTGAAAGATGAACAGTCCTTCATCTTAACAACAGACGCCGATGTCAAGTTTACTCATGAATCTGTAGAGGCACTCATAGACCAGATCATTGAGGACCCTCGAATTGGTGCAGTGTGTGCTCGTACCCACCCCTTGGGAAATGGACCTGTAGTCTGGTACCAGATCTTTGACTATGCCATTGGACATTGGTTTCAGAAGGTTAACAGTCTTTTGCTTCCAAGTGAATGATCATCATTTGATAGAACGAGGAAAAAGAGTAAACTAATAGCGTTCATATCATAATGATATTTTTTTGTGACCCTTTCTCCAGAATAAAAATACCGCTATCAAAAGGCGTTTTTGGAACTCTTCATAAAAGTTATAGAATTGATCGTGAAGTTGTAGAAGTTACTGGACTGCTGGTGTAATGGTCTTTACACCCAGCTGACGAGAGTCGTTAAGACACTTTTTAGAGATATTGTTGAAACGATATCTTTCTCTTTTTGATCTTAGAACAGAAAAAAATAAACGACGTGATAGACTAGAGAAGATAACGAAAAATATATTATTTTAACTTATTTCCAACTGGTTAAATCTGCAATTCTATTCTTGGCATTTTGATTATTTAAATGCTTTTGTTGTTCCTAGAGTTGTCCATTTCATTAATTTTCAATATCCCTCGGTTTAGGTTGCAAATCATATGCTTGGTTCAGTGCTGTGTAGTCCCGGATGTTTCAGTCTGTACAGGTGCAAGGCCGTCAGAGAGGTGTTACCAACTTATGCCACCGGTGTGGACCACGCTTTCCAATTCCTGACCAAAGATATGGGTTGGTGTCTTAGAAGCATAAGTGACAAGACGAGATGACTGTTAAATTATTTTAGCAGGAGGAATTAAGAAGACGGAAAATCACAATTCAAACGATGCATGCATGCAGAGTAACATATTTACTTATGACCTTTAGTATGTGATAGCGTTGCAGTGTTGCTTTGATGAAAAGAAGGAATCATTTGTCATAAACTCTCCTGTGAATAACTGTGGGTTTCCATAAGTGAGATTGACAAACAACTCTTTCAAACTAAGTTGTATATGATCTCTTATTCCTTAAAGGGGAAGATCGCTGGATGTGTACACTCATGGTTGAACGAGGCTGGCGACTGACGTACTGCGCAGCCGCAGAAGACAGTACTTACTGCCCTGAAAGCTTTGACGAGCTTTACAAGCAGAGGCGTCGCTGGACGCCATCGACTCTTGCCAACCTTGTTCTGCTAGTCAGTGAATGGAAGAGGATTTTGAAGAACAACGATCACATTTCTTTTCTTTTTATCCTTTACCAAACATTTCTTGTCTGTTCCACTGTTATTGGGTGAGTAGAGTCTCAAATGTTTAATGATTACTTTCCATGTTTCTGGCGTCCGTATCCACTTGTTGCAGATGTAATTCGTCCCTCGGCGCAGAGCGGATACTATCCACATTATTGAACACAAATACAAGTGCAACTTCATCGAGCAAATCTCTCAAATACAGATCAATAGTACTTACACGTGTATCGCACTTTCGATGAATCTGTTGAAACTTTGAAACTTTGCTGAGCAAACAATTTAATTGCACCACATCATCGGTATGTCTACCGCGGCAGTCTCGTTCCTCGACAATGCTTAGTTTTTTTTCTTAATTTATTGTATACGACCAGCTTGCTTTTCTTACTTCCAGACCATCCACAGTCATTTTGGTTATAGTGGGCGGAATGATGTTCTCGGGCCTTGCAGTCAATGAAATAACTACTGTTGTCCTTATCAGCCTGGTAATCGTTGTATACACCGTAATATGCCTCTTCACGTCACCAGATTTCCAGCTCAGGGTGTCCAAACTGCTGACGTTCGTTTTTGCTGTAATCATGTGCATTGTTTTCATTGGTGTAGCAGTTCAAATTTCAAACGAGATAAAATCGACAGGCATGACAACGCTAGAACCAAACTCAACCGAGTCAGCCTCACCTCAGTCGTTGGAGCAGCACCTACCGGCTGGAGTCAGCACTCTGTACTTGGCCGGGTTATCTGGCATCTTTATTGCCGCTGCCCTGCTGCATCCCAATGAGTTCACGTGTTTGTTTCATGGAATGTGGTATCTGCTGTGCCTACCCTCTGGGTATCTGTTACTGACAATATATTCTCTTTGCAATCTAACGGACAGATCATGGGGTAGGTATGCCCTTTATGCCCTAGTTGTTCGAAAGGTAGATAACGCTATCCACCGCATAAATCGCTACTTAGTGTCAACAAAACAAACAGTTCCCAATGGATAGCGATTTATCCGATGGATAGCGTTATACACCTTTCGAACGACCCCGGCCTGCTCTTTTAGATAGCAAGTAGTTGCATCTGCGGCATCTACTTAAGGACGTTCGCGCTGATCGTTTCTGCGCATCCTTACTGCGCACGCAAATTCACACGCCACGTCATGCATGAGCACGCGCGCTAAGAAATAAAATGGACAATGATAGGTATGGTTGGCCATTCGTTTCAAAATTACGACAGGGTATACGCGGGTTTTTCTGTCGCGTATACTTGTTTACATACGTTACGTATGGGCTTTAAACCCACATATACGACCATTTAGATCGCGTATATACGCATTTTTAAAGGGCCACATATTTGCGTAAATTCAAGTTCGGGGATATGCGAAATGAATGCGCAAATATACGCGTCCTACAAGGACGCATATATACGCGTGCTAAAATGCGCGTATATGCGGGTCTCGGAAATTACGTTGTATATGCCAGCACAAAATGTGCCTTTTAAGAGAATGGCTGTTCGTGTATGATAGCAATGAAAATTACGTTAACTAGAAATCGTAAATAAGGCGGCAGTGGTGAAATGGCTTGTCTTGGTCTATCTGCTATTTAATGTTTGTTACTGCAGTTCCCCCAGCAGGGTCTGATTTGAGGTGGTTCAATAACATCACAAGGCGTGTTGACAGCGTCAGGGGACCTAATTCTCTCTGGCACATTGATGGACTACACTGCCTTATCAGTTGGAGGTTTGTAATACATGGTGGCTTGACAGTGTTTTTAGACTTTAAGTTGTGCAACAAACAATTCTGCTGCGACTGGGCTCGCTCTCTTCTTAGCTGCTGTGCAAAGTTATGGATTGCCCTCTAGAGTGTGTTCAGACGAAGGGGATGAAAATTTAGAGGTAGGAAGGGCTATGGTATGGCGCAGGGGATTTAATAGGGGAAGCAACATTGCTGGGTTCTCTGTACACAACCAGTGAATTGAGCGTCTCTAGAGAGAAGTCTTTATTGAAGTCGGTCAGTTCTACTACACTCTGTTCTACCAGATGGAAGAAAATGGCATCCTGGAATCGACCAGCATAATCGATCTGTTCTGTTTGTATTACATATTTCTTTCCAGAATTAACAACCAGTTAAACCTCCTAGTTGAGGCAAGGAATAACCATGCTGTACGCACAACCAATATGGGTGAACGCGGTGATTTTACAAGATATATGTAATACTGGAAATACCAGCTGTCAAGGACACATTTGATGATAACACCCAACCAGATGAATTATCTTGTGAAGACCCAATAGGACTTACACTAAAATCACATTCTGTTTCCTAAAACTCCCCTTGAGGTATTGATATATCATAGGCTGGACGACCCACTCTTCCATTAGAAGCTGATACAGTTGGCAAAGCCCTGATGGGAATACACTAAGGTGCATGAAACTGCTCTTAATGCAAACATTTCCCATCTAAGTAATAAATATTGCATTTGTCTCACCAGCGATTCTAGAGGCAGTATCCTCTCAGCATTCGCCTTGGTACCTCTGTCCAATGAGTTAACTAAAGGATTAGCCTGCGTAGCTTGGCGGTTTAGCAATTTTCTAAGCAATTTGAGCGCCAGCGCACAAAACGACAAAGCCGCGAAAACGAGCAGGACCCCTCCCCGCCCCGGCAGGCTCCTCGTGGCTACGCCGCATTTGGCGTTCGTTATCGCGGCTTCGCCGCTTTCTTAGTGTTAGGATAAAATCTTGAACAGTCATTCAAAAGACGCATAACTGTTCCTAGAAGTTCAGTCACTGGGGGAGCTGCAGTAACAAACATTAAATAGCAGTTAGACCAAGACAAGCCATTTCACCACTGCCGCCTTATTTACGATTTCTAGTTAACGTAATTTTCATTGCTATCATACACGAACAACCATTCTCTTAAAAGGCACATTTCGTGCTGGCATATACAACGTAATTTACGAGACCCGCATATACGCGCATTTTAGCACGCGTATATATGGGTCCTTGTAGGACGCGTATATTTGGGCATTTATTTCGCATATCCCCGAGCTTGAATTTACGCAAATATGTGGCCCTTTAAAAATGCGTATATACGCGATCTAAATGGTCGTATATATGGCTTTAAGCCCATACGTAACGTATGTAAACAAGTATACGCGACAGAAAAACCGGCGTATACCCTGTCGTAATTTTGAAACGAATGGCCAACCATAGATAGGGCAGATGGCCATTGCTATAGCTTTTCCTTGGTTTAACGATCGTGGACGTTAGGTGACTCCTATTTTTCTTTTGATGGATCATTTTCTCTACCGATTTTTCTAGATTAAGCGAAAAAATGAAGAAAATCCATCAACTAGAAGTTTGATTTTTTTTTTTTGCAAAATGCACCTTCGAATTCCGTTCTTTTTGGCTCTTCATTTATCTGTGCGATGGTTTCAAATGCCTCTTGAAGGGTTAAGTTTTGTGAAAGCGCTGGTAACATCTGTTGCGGCTTTAAAACGATGCGCCCTTGTATCCTCAAAATAGGATTAAAAATGCACGTATGTATAATATCCAAGGAAATGATATGCCATACGTACTTTATCTATTTGGGGGAGGGGGAACACTGTAAAACAAAGCTACTCTCCTATGCTAAAATTTGTCTTTCACGTGATTGGCCTAAACCCAGGGCATAAATGTACATGATAAACTCGTTTTGCTTTGCAAAAGATAAATAACTTCCAGGAAACTTTCATATTTTGCTTTTTATAAAATAACTTATCAGGGACTAGGGAAGAAAAATCTGCATCACAAGAAGAAGACTGGTACAAGCCAATAGCAAACTTTTTGATGAAAATTTGCAAATGTTGTCAAAGTCAGCAAACCCGGGAAGAGAGACACACTGCAAGCAAGGCAAAGCGTGGAAGTATAGTCGAAAGCAGGACCAGCATTAAAGCAGAAATTACTAATTCCTCCAACAAGGTTAGTTTAGGATTTATGAGTGTGGGCGCGGGGGAGGAACTGAGAGAGTTACACCGAACGAAAACGTGTCTAAGCAATTTCACCTTGTCTTGTAAACGTACGGAGCTGCGTTCTTTACCTTCTTAAGTCTTTGTGTTATAGCAAAGCTCTGGCGGCTCGAAGGGCCGCCAAGCGGAGACCCATACTCATATGGGAAAGGAAAGAAAACCCGTGAGTTGATTTTCTCATGGTTATCATGGCTAGCGTTATTGCTCGCGTGCGCGTACGCACGAGGGCGGCCACGGCGACGGAGTCGCGCAACATGGCGGCCATACTCCAACTAATAGATTTACAGAGACATTCAGCCTTGGTTTACCGTGTACTTCTTTGATGTTAGACATCCATGTTATGATCAATTGACACCTGTCAAAACAAGTTATCCGCTGATCAGTATCACGTGCTGGTTTTCGATTGGATCGCGGGCTCATGTCAGGTTAACTTGTTGAAAACAGGGCAGGATTGTTCGGAAGCCAGTTAACGCTAACCCAGGATTAAAAGTTAACCGAATTATAACGTTTTCTTCTATACAAAAGTTTTTTGCTGCTTTGTTTTGTGGATATATATATATATTTGGTGATTATTAAAACTCAAACCAGAAGGCCAAACAATATACAGAAAACCTCACCGCAAAGTTACAAAACTCAAATCAAAATTCTACCTTTTCCTGGGTTAGCTTAATCGGGCTCTGAACAACCCGGCCTAGGAGCTATGCTTTTAGGCTGGCCTAAATCTATATATTAGGTTTGAATTTCCAGCTACTCTGTCTTGTTATTGATCGAGACCTTTGTCATAACATTATCAGCTACAAGGAAATATGCGCATTCACTTGATTGGTATCAGGCGAGGTCCAGGATAAACGGTCACCGTTTTCTGAATCAACGAGCACCGAAGGCGAAAGCTCCTAGAGGAATCCGGGGTCATGGTGTCCCAGGAAATGTTTTAGATTTTATCTCCCTAAAGTGCCCTTTCCTGGGTGTCTGAATCATTGTGGCCTGGGCATTACCGCGAGAATTCACAGCTACTTTGACAGAAAGATTAAGGTGTACTGTGTTGATTATTGTATGAAAACTTTTAATTCAACTTCAGCTTTGATCAATTATAGGTCGCTGAGTCATCAGACGAAAAGGGCAACAAAGAGATGACGTCCTTTACTGCTAAAGGAGAAGTGTTCATCAAGACAGAGACTACGGAAGTCCTGCGACTTCCAGCTGAAGATACACAAACAAGCAAAAATTTGGAGGCGACAAGACCAGAAAAGAAAAGCACCAAAAACCCACTGAATAATGCATCGAGTGGGGCTGATCAAAATACCAGTGCTACTGCCAATGCTGATGCGGATCAAAATTATCAGTTTCCAACCATTGTTGTGCAATCGGCACAGGAAATTCCAAGAAAATCTCTGGCTACATCATCAAGTAAGATGGAGTCGAAAGAAGCTTGTAAACTTTCTACTGGGGAAATAAATGAAGACAATTTCCTCAATGGTGCCTTCCATAAACCATCTTCAAGTGAATCCATTGGCCCAGATCCGGGTTCATACGCGCAGGGCTTGATACGAGAGAAAATAAACGCAGGTGATGGAGTGAAACGGGAGGAATACTCGTCTGAAAAGGATCATTCAGCAAATTCACTGGTTCATGAAGGAGCAATGCCTCAAAAAAGCGATGTTAGTCAACTAATCAGCGATGGAGAAATGCAAAAGCAAAAGGGAAAAGGGAAAAGATTGGTTCCACTCACAGTATCGACTCTTATCACATCCTCGGCATCAATGTTCCAGGAAAGCAGCGATCAACCTGAAAAGGGAGACGGGCAGCTGCAGTGGATGAAAAATCCTGAGCTGTCACGCAAGTTTGGATCGAACCTCTCACTTCGAACATTGGGTAAGTGTTACTCGTGGGGGAGTTGGTGGGGATGTAAGTGTCAAGTATAAATGATCGCACATTGTGAATCATCGGGGACATTTCCGTGTGTCAATTGTTTGATCACATGACGGCTCTTCTATGGTGACTATGTTTTCGGAGGGTACTTTGCCCGAATTTGGCGTTTTTTTTTAAGCTAGATTTTTTTGCAGTGAGATTTGGACATTTTAGATTTTATGGTATTATCGCTAAACATTTCTAGTATAAAGTTGCATCCTTTGCGGTTTTCGATATTTTATACTCAATTTTGGGGATTCTTCCTCATTTCTGCAAAAGATTGCGATCGAAGATAACAGATCCAAGATGGTGGACACTTCTAAATGAATGACGTCATTTTTCGCGTGATATGCCGTCATGATTGACCCGTGGTCAATTGACATGAAGTGAATAGTTTTTAAGATTATTGTGCCACCCCTCTCCGCCCATCTCATGCAGGCTCACTAACGATATAAAGCCCAGTCTACAGTAAGTAACACAGCATTATTATATGGCTGTGTCTCACAAGGACTGGGAACTACCGAATTCACGAATTTGATTGGTTGAAATCGATATTGACCGAGGTCTAGATTTTCCCATCTAGACTGGCATCTAGACCAGTTTTATTTTGCGTTGAAAAAGTAGCAAACTCAAATTCAAAAATGTTCACCGTTTTCTTTTATTTTCTTCTCAATCATTTATGGAAGTGCCAAAAAGCCTGACTACAAAAAAAAGTAAAGAGGACGAGCAAATTTCGGCAGGTTTAAGTTAAGCTCGTCTCCGTTTGCAAGCAAAATGTCAGCAAACCAGTTACATTAAACGAATTAAAGTTTTCTTCTTTGCCATATAATAAACATCTTATTAACCGAACTAAGTCGGTCTGTATGGGAGAATCTTGACCTCGGTCGTGTGTACAGACCTCACTGCGTTCGGTCTGTTCTCACGACCTCGGTCTTTTCGATATTTTTCTGAGCTGTCCCATAAACGAACCGTTAGAAATGAGTACAATTAATAGAAACGATCTCACCCTAATCGTACTTGCATGTTGTTTTACTTTTTTCCTGTTAGATGAAAATGGTCGCCCTATGACAGCACTCAAAAACGACGTTTCTTTTTCCGATCTAAATTTGTCAGTTGAAGAGTGGTTACCAAGAGACTTTAAGGTAACAGGATGTAATGAAATTATACGAAAAAGCGTACGGTTTTACTGAGAAGGTCGTTTGTGTGTGACTTCGGGAAAATCAAATCGTAATTGTTTTTGTTTTAGCATAATGTCTTGTTGGCTCAAGTGTTCCTGTCAGCCTGGACTTACAGACACACGGCACACTCACGACTGCCTTATTAAAAAAAGCCGGGTCGAGTAAAAGAGAGGAGATGTTAGTCGCCTTCGGCTTCGTAAGTTCGTGTTTAACTTTTTACGTTATTAATGATGAGTTGGTTTGGTGTTCCACAGCGATACGCTTCCAATTTTCGCGAGCACGGATATGATACAGCAGGATTTTTACCCGGAATGACAGATAAGGTTAGTGCTGTTTTAAAATCAAGCAAAAAAAAAAAACAACAACAATGAAACAAGTAAAGTATATCCAGTAAAGTATATCCAAACCGAAACTGAAAATGAATAGAAGCCGACTACTTTCTTTTTAAACCTTGGTCGTAATAGAGAGCTCAATGATCATTTAAGATTTTCAACAGTCGCCCCTGATAATAAGTTGTGAACAGGTAGCACATGAACTACAAAGTCGGTCGTGATGAAGAAGATAATTAAAATAAAATTAAAAGGACGCCATTTTTAAGGTCCACTCGAAATCCCCTCGAGGCGCGGGCGGTGAAGCTAAGTACCCCCAATCGCGCCTTTCGGAGATTCGGGCGAGAAGAATTCTTCAATTTCAGTACCCGTTTCAAATGTTTCGATCTGTATTATATATTAAGCCACGTGGATGAATCTCTCGTCCCGTAACCACCAATCTTTAATTCCTATCTTACAGACTGTTTCTTCAAACTTCATTCCTCGTCCAAGTTTGTCAGAGGGCGGCCGTTAGTTTCATTTTCGGTTTTCTTTCCCGCCATATCGTTGTACACACACACAATCGGTTGGCCGTTATCTCTTCAGTTTATGCATTCCTCGTGACTAGTTCGTTGGTCGGGGTAAATCTTCCCCTTTCTACCGTTACAGTACAGTCTTAGCGCGTTATCCGGAAGAAACCTGCTTTAAGTTTATACTAACGAATCAATGTTTTGATAAATATCTATTGCCATGCAGGATCTGCAACTAATTTGCATCCATACCAGGGGACATCGCCAGAGGCTCTTACGGGATATCAGGAAAATCCCGCGATTGGACATTGAAGAAGATATCCCTGTAAGTTTTCTTATGACTGGTACAAACGGGCTTAAATCGGGATTGAATTCACACTTATTCTTTTCTCATTTGTCTTAAAATTTCGATATTAATAAGCCCAAGGCTTATTTGTGTTCAAAAATATAAATCTTTCCAGGAAAGAATTGTTATTTTGATTTATAAAATAACCGACATACTACGCCCGTTCTGATTGGTCAGTAGAGTTGCAAAACCTATGTTCCATGGCAGCTCTACGCGGGAACGAGAGAACTCAGTACGCTAGCGATAAACATGCAGTTTCGGGATGTTTCACGTGGGATGTTGGGAGAACACTCGAAAAACTAAATCACTCGCCTAACGGCTCGTGATTTACAAACTTTTCCCGTGTTCTCCCAACATCCCGCGTGGTTCATTGCGCCTTTGAACCCATAAAAAGAGTGGTCTATCGCTTAACCTGTGGCATAGTTATCTCCCAGCTTCTGGTTATATGGAAATTCCTGCAATGATATCTAATCGTGTCGTTTTGGTACGCTTAGCTTCGGCGACATAACAGGCGATTTGGTTCAAGCCATAGCTAATATATATTTTTGTTATACGTAGTAGAGTAAAAATGTCCATGGCGAAAATAACCGACTTTGATTTGGAAACTAAGAGTAACAAAAACGCACGGTTAGGTATTTACCCCACCTAACTACTTCTAAATCGTCGGCTGCATCATGTCACTGACATCGGATTTCGCTTGATATCAAAAACATTTTGAATACAACTATATCCAAGTATTTATCGAATTGTTTAGTTTTAATCCTGGTACCAATATATTTTGTTTTAAAAGCAAAACGTTCAGGAATGGTTGGAAGAGCATGGTCTGGGCGATTATTGGCCCAAGTTTGAATCTAGTGGATATACAGAACCCAGCGACTTGGAAGATTTGAAAAACATAAACAAAGACAACCTGAAAGAGACGTTTAACATTCATAAACCTGGCCACTTCAACAGGCTTTTATCTGCCATTCGTAAACTGCAATACCCCAATCAAGGTAAGTTTCACAAACCTGTCTCACGCTCACGGGAATTGATATGCTACTGACTCACAGATCAGACAGAACAGGGGAATTTTCCCGGCCACAATCTGAGCGCGAGTTTGTACCCTGCCACATGCTTGATGTCAGCATGTATGAAAAGAAAGTACCGGTACCTGCTTTTGGTAGCATCTAGTTATTTCATATGTCATAAGTTATTCTTGAAATTTTATATCATTTTGGATATGAATTTCAAAATTTCACTTGCAATATCTTAACTATAAGGAAAATAAGTATCGGCGAACTGGAGTCAAACAAGAATTTGGCGCGTATCACCAACTTTCCACAAGAAGAGAATTCTTGTCTAATCTGGAGAAAAATAGTTCAAATAAGATGAAACTGAGCGAGAGTTTATTGATAAGAGACCTTCTTAATAAAGTAACCGGGAATCAAACGAGACCAAGGACCTGAACTCAGTTCAACTCGATCCTTGTTTCCATGTTCACTGTTTTTGGTGACGCTTCAAGAAAATTCCCCCAACTACAAGCTGGCTTGCCCAGTTGGTTATGCCCGTGGCAATATGCTCAACAATTTATCCATTGATTGCCAGAGTCTTAGAGAAAAAACAAAACATCACGTCCTCTTCTTAACGTGTGATTGTCCGTATTTTTGCCCAGGTCAAATCAAACTTCGTCAAACGCGGCGTGAGCTGGATCGTCTTCCATTGCTCTACCTGGATGTGGACAACCAGGACGACGGCATTGAGTATGAATTCTGGGAAGGTTTACGCCAAACATGTTTAGTCCCTGAATTAAGTGCCTTTGACCAGACTTCCAAGCTGAAAGAAAAACTCGTGGAACTGCGAAACACAGCCCTTTTGATATTTGGTGTCAGCAATGCCTTATGGATGGTAATAGTACTGACTTTGGTGCAACAAAAAGATCTGAAGGTCTTTGGAGTAGACGTCATTGGGCTTGCTTTTCTACTTATTTACGGTTTTTTAATTATTCTTCAGTTTCTGGCACTTTTAGGCCATCGTTTCAAAACTATCGTTCATATTTTGGCGCGTACACCCTGGACACTAAGCAAGAGAGTTGGAAACAATCGTGTTTCTTCCGTTGAATCTGAGAACAGTCAACCAACGCGCTAATGACAACGCGCAAACAAAAATAAATATCAACCGGCCGAAGGCGAGAACTATTGACATTTAAATTAATTAACACTCTATTATCTGAGAGTTTGAAATATCATGAATAAAATGACTTTTTCCATTCAGGCCAGAGAGACTAGAAAAGCTGATGCAGAAGTCAACCAGATCCGTTAGCAAGACCTGTAATTTAGTCAAGGTTGTATTTTTGCGTTCGTTGTCCTTGTTGTACCTGTTATATGTGCGGGGAAGGCATGGAGTAACATAGTTATCCATTTTTCTCCTGGGTTGTTCCACGAATATCCCACTTGTGACTTGTTGCTCGAATAGAGGAAAATATTACCCGGTTAATCCAATTCAGACCGGGTGGAGAAAGACTGAAATGATTGCTTCAGGGACAAATTATCAGTTTATCTACGATTTGATGGACAAAATGTTACCTTTCGCTAGGAAGTTACAATTATGTTGTAACAGATCAATCAGACAAGTCTTTAAGTGAGGCTTTCACACAGTAATGATTATAACGTTTGACATGCACGTTGTGTGGAAAGGCTGCCGAAAATCATCTCTATTCTTGATTAGGGGGGCAGAATATTGAAAAGTTTATCAAAAGATTTGTAAACACTTTTGCATAAAGTCACATTCACAGGAATGCCATCTAATGATATTCAAAACTAAACTCTTGTAACAGCTTTGACAGTTAACCAATCCTCACTCTTAATAATGATGTTGGATAAATCGAAACGTCGATTAACTTTCGTTTTAATCATATTCTATGATTTAGTATCTTTACTCAGTCTTTGAAATGTTCCAATGTGGATGCATAGAAACAAATATATAAATGACTCTTAGCTTGCTTTTCATTGTACTGACTAGGTATCGAAGACGACGAAAAGAAAAACTAAAAAAACACATACTGGACTTGTTGCTCCAATCACTCGACAGCTTTACTTGGAGGCTATTTTGCGAGTGTGCGAGCCCGAGCCTCGAGCCGCGAACCGCTGGTCTCTTTTACGAGCCCCGAAAGATTCCCGCCAAAAAATCGAAAAAAAAAAAAAAACAAAAAACGGGCATAATGCCGTAATATGGTATTTATTACATGCGGGGTGCTTCCACTGACGCCAAACCGACTTGTCAGGGACCAGTGGGAATACCTGAGGAAAATGGAACGAAATTTTCCGATTAAACCCGGCCAGCTGAGAGGAATGGTTCTTACCATTTTTTATTCCTTTTCCGAATTCTCTACATAAGTGAAGAGAAGTAGGGCAACGAACCGGTTTGTCAAAGATGGAACGGCAAAATTCGGCCTGACCGGTCCGATCGAAATAAGTGGACCACCTCCAAAGGTGATTCCGAATATGCCGGTCGGAAGAAACCGAAGCGGTCCTTTCCATTTGACGTCCGGCCGAAATTTCCGGAATCTTTGGCATAATGTGAAGCACCCGCGGTCTTCATGTGTTGGTGCACTGTAGCATGGCAAGTGAGGTGATGGAGAGTTTTCCTTTTTGAAAAAATTGTTTCTACCAATTACGCAGATATTTTAGGACGGACATTTTTCCCATCTCGCTTTTGAATCACCCTGCAGATTTTGGTAGCTGCAAGCGAGGTAAACTTTTGCTAATCTTTAATTACTTTGTACCTTGTGATTTTGTTCAGCACAGTAAATTGTACTGACTTTCAGTGGGAGAAGTTTCGCGTTATAGCGAAATGAAGGGCCAATGAAGTACCTAAAAAATTTATATTCCAGCGATTGTCGGGATTCAAGCAAAACGTTAGACCAAACTGATGTGCAAATATGGTTACAACTTCTACTAATTATTGCCGGGCGGATGGGTTTTATACCCAAACTATTGAATTTCTCGAAATAAGCGGTCATCCTGTCGTTCGATTTTACCGGGGAACCATTAAAAAAAAAATAATAAGAGATTGATTTCCGGAGAGGCAAAACAACAGACAACTGGCAGGCAAAAAACAAATATATGAATCTTTCGTGGCGGTGCTTGATTAATGCTCATGCTATATCATCTTGAAAATTACCTAAATTTGGATATTTGTCGATTTTACATTTAAACAATATTTTGATACGAAAATTTACGAGGGAAACTCAAACTTTCTTTCGTACATGTAGCTGAAACTATAAACTTACTGCAAAATCCGTTCGATGAAATTACGAAAAACTACTTGCGCAGAATTTCACGCATGAAAGAAAATCGAAAAATTTTGTTTCTTCTATCAAGTGTAGCATTTACTGAGTAAAATGTTGACGTAAAATTAAAAACTCAGAAAAAAAAAGAAAAAAAAAAAAAAAGAAAAAAGAAAAGAAACGCAGTGGCGTGCAAAAATTAGGCTCGCGGCTTGCGACTCGCGGGCTCGCTTATTAGTCACAATCGTCGTCACACCCTTCCCTAGCCGGATGTTGTTCGCAGGTGCCCTGTTTGCTTTCACTCAAACACATGGCGTGATCCATCACGTGAAATATGTATTGCTGTTCCACCACACCGTGAAATAAATAGGCCCCAGGACCGTCCGCGTACACGCCTGCGAAGCAAAGAGTTCAACCTGTAAAACCACTTTCATTCCTCTTACTTCATATTTCTAAGCACGAATACTGGGTCAGACAAAAGCTCTGAAAAAGCGTGTTTGAGTCAGTTAAAAAGAACACACCGAACGCAAGCAGCAGCACACAGAGAAGATTGGAGCCGCTCTGTAGCAGTCTTATGTGACGCCTAGTCACGAAAGAGATAGGTGGACGCAAGGCAGACTAAGGTGAAAATTCCGATGCGTAAGGGAACATTTTTGTGTGCGTGTTGCTGAAATTTGCTTTGTTTCTTTTTTTTTTTCGCAGATATCGCTCCGTGATAATCGAGTGCGCCTGCGTCGTTCCTTCTTTCGGTTTTGGATTTTAATTTCATTTTTTATGATTGTATATGTTATAAAGCGCATTTGATCATATATATATATATGTTAATTTGCGCTATAAAAATATTAAATATTATTTTTTTCTTCTAAGAGTTTCTCGTGAAACAGGAAGCAGTAGTGCGAATAGCCCAATTTCCATACATTACTACGCCTTTCAATAACACGCGGACTCTAAAATTCAAAGCTCAACCGACAAATGCGTTTTTCGCTTCCGGTCAATCATATTTTCGGCAGCTCCTCCCAGCTTCCAACTACTGCCGAGCGCGCGGTAATCAAATCGCTGAGCACAGTTCAGACAACGAAACAGTGCTCGGCAGTAGTCGGAAGCTGAGAGGATCCACCGAACATTTGATTGGCGGTGGCGAAAAACGCATTTGTCGGTTGAGCTTTGAATTTTAGAGTCCGCATGTTATTGAAAGGCGCAGTAAAAATTGTAATTTGGCTCCGAGGCCTAGGAGAATAAATCAAAAGAAATTAATTATTAGCCTACTGTTCTCCTCGCTTAATTTCCGCAGTTCCTGAGATAGCGGGCTAACTTTTGCGAGCACCAAGAGCTGGTTATTGAGCCTGAACTTACCTCCCACATTTTTAAAAGTTAAATTCAAACATACCTACGTCATCTCCTCCGTGAGTCTCGGAGCTCAACCACACTGCAGACTGCTGTTTGTAACCCCTATCTCCCGTGTCCACCCCTGTAAGGTTTTGCCTAGTGCCATTTTCCCATTCTCCTCCGGGTCCATTGGCGTATCCCAGAACTGTGTAGGGCTTTCCGTCCTTCGCTAGTCTGGGTTCAGTATAACCATAACCAAGCGCCAAACCGAAGATGGGATTTCCGCGCACTGGGTAACCAGCCATGGTGAAAACGTGAGAATGGTCTGCGGTTACTATTAGAAGAGTTTCGTCTGTAGTGAAAAAAGAGAAGCAAATAAAGGATGGGCCTTAACAACGCCGTCGACTTGTACGGTCTCAACTCTATTCTCGTTGCTTGAGTAAAGTGACAGGTCTTTTTTACCAGCTGAATTCATCCCCCCAGTTCACGTCTTAGATGGTATGGATGAATCTGCTAGAATCTCAGTTATGAATTAAATTGCCTGCGATCAAGCGGTTGGGGGGGGGGAGGGAGGGAGGGGGGGATTACTGCCTGTGACAGCCTATACGGAGAGACTCCGCTTGAAACGGGCACCCTTTTACTGGCTTCAGGTGTATAAAAGGGTAGAGATTTCATAAGTTGAGTTATATGAAAGGGTAGGGGAATCTGCGCATTAAGTCCAACACGAGCATGATCGGAAGATAAAATAAGAGATCAATCAATCAATCAATCAATCAATCAATCAATCAATCAATCAATCAATCAATCCTTTATTTGTTAGAGCAGGTTTATAATTACAAGATTGAATGAACAATATTGAATCGGCCGCCAAAAGGCTGATGTGGACCTGCTCTGCAATGTTCTTAACAAGGTAGGTAAAAGGGGTGCCTTATTTCTATTAAAGGTACACGAAAGGGTTAACTTTTCTATCAAAAATTGGTATGCAAAAGAGTAAGGGGTTGACCCTTAGGGCGCAGACCCCGTATAAAAGTTTGTAGAATACCCCCGACTCTACGGTATCTCAGCTACTAATTAAAATTCCAGCCCGTTTCTCAGCTATAACTGATCTGTAAAGTTTACTGATTCAGTAAATTTTACAGATCTTAGATCTCAGCAATCAGTTAAAAAAAAATTACGCCTCTTGTCAGCAGAAATTAAAATTTGGACCAATCCTCAGCTGTCATTTAAAACCAGTCTAAACTATCGAGTGGAACGGGGAAAATCCATCCTCAAGCAAAACTGAAACCAATCCGCGAGCGAGTAGAGTTACATTATCAGGATAAAGTAAGTAAGGCTTCGATTACCTCGATCGGTCATTTCGATGGCTTTACCACAAGCCTTTGCCATAGCAACAGCGTCATTCAACGCACGCACGGCTTTTCCACCGTGGTGCCCGTGGTCAATGCGGCCTCCTGAAATGAAACAAGATCAAGAGACTGAGGAAAAGGATGTGAGAAGGAGAATGGATTAGATGACAGGGAATGTGCGTAAGAACTTTGTATGGTTTCAGGGGACATGTGTCCTTCCAAACCATAAAATCTCTCTTAAACAGCTGTTCAAAAGTGTATTACATCTTTGGGTTTGAACAAAAAACCACTGACATTTGTTTTAGTTACGCTCAGTTTGTCAAATTAATCGATTTTAAATATTCGAACCCAGACCTTGCTCGTTTAGAACATGGCTAATAGTGTGTTCAAAACAACCAAATCTTTATCAAGTTTTTCAGTCCACGTGGCTCAAATTGCAAAATTAGTTAATGTTACCGTATGCCGTAAGAGCACCTTAACAAGCGTCTCACGTCCAAGCGATGTAGCGCGTCCGGTTGAAACAAAGATACCTAAACCCCCATATCAAATTAAAGCTTACAAAGCTGGCTATCACACAATACCAGGGATTTTAAAATAACATGAATTGTCGAATTTTTCACGACCTTTACTTATGATGGGAGGCGCGGTGGCCTCATGGCTAGTGCGCTCGTCTCCGGATCGAGCGGTCCGGGTTCGAGCCCTGGCCGGGGACATTGTGTTGTGTTCTTGGGCAAGACACTTTACTCTCACAGTGTCACTCTCCACCCAGGTGTATAAATGGGTACCGGCGAACTAAATGCTGGGGGTAACCCTGCGATGGACTAGCATCCCATCCAGGGGGGAGTAGAAATACTCCTAGTCGCTTCATGCTACAGAAACCGGGATAAACTCCGGCCTGATGGGCCACTTGGCTCGCATGCAGACTTTTGCTTATGAACGTCCGAATACATCGCTTGGACGTGAGACACCTCTAAAGGTATACGGTAATCTTAATGTGTAGTCAAACTACTCAAGTCGATATTTAGTTACCTTCCACGAGGAGGAAATATCCCTTTGGATTCTTCTGTAATATATTGATGGCTTTTTCAGTCATTTCTGCTATGGAGGGCTCCCCTGCTGTATCTTCCGCGCGGTACACTTCATACTGCATATGGCTATACTCAAACAAACCTGATGCGTTATACGCAATGAAGGAAAAGAGATGGTGTAACTACTATCGAATTAGCGAAAACGACGACGCTACGGTGGTTAATTCCCGCTACCTACTTCAAGTTGATAATCAGCGAGAAAATCCAGTGATGTATCATACACTGCGTATTCTATCCGATTCAGGGGGTGGGGGAGGCAGGACGGGGGGGGGGGAGGAGAATTCCTAACCTCGGTCATTCAGTCTGTTTAGATTGTGAAAAAACACGCTGCTACAAAGCTGCGATGGTCTCCGTCACTAGCAAAACTAGGCCATATACGTAATCTCGGTTTGGACTGGAACTAACTTGCAATATATAATGGAGCCCCATGTGAGGGAATATAAAGAGACTTATTGTCATTTACGTTAGAAAAGAGTCTCCTTCATTGCAAGCTAGTTCCAGTCCAAAACCAAGAATACAAAAATGAGCTATTCGCTTAACCACCAACCTATCACGTGATCAACCTTCTCCTCGTCAATCTGGTCAAAACTGGTTTTATTCCACACGTACTCTGAGTTGGGATATTTGGCCACCCACTCTTGAAGTAGGTTCCTGCCGTCCAGTCTCTCGCCTTTTTTTGAATGCTCAGGGTCCATCTCGTAGTTGGGAATAAACTTTCGTCGACCCCCCGCGAAGACCACTTCAATGCCATCTCCATACGGGAACTCAACGAGTTGCAAAGCTATTACAAGACGAAAGGAAAAGGAATAAGCGCGACGTGCGATGTACATTGTATTTTCTGGAAAGCAGAGGGCTGCATTTTATACCGAGGAGTTATGTGCTGCAAAGGGCCTTAAACCCTGACCTATTTAAGGATGAAGCAAACGCAAATTAATACTCTATTTACGGCACAAACCCGAAAAATGACACCCTGTTCAAGGGAAAAACAAAAACTAAGAATGGCATGAACTATTTAGGGATCGGGAACCTCAAAAACTATACCCTATCTGGCGGCACCTAAATATATTGCCCATATATGGGAGTACCCCCTTCCCCCTCGGGCATATTACAGTGCACTCGAACTGTTAACGCTTCAAAGGCGCCGTAACTGAGATACCCATAACGTGCTTGGCCTTAAATTTCATTGTGTACAATCTGTCTTGAACATTCATTTGATCATTCATTTGATGATCATTCATTTTCAAATGATCATTCATTTGAAAAAGGTTTTCCTGTATATCATATTACAACACTCAATAATCATACCACATTTGTAGGTATACCTGCCTCAACCCCTAGGGGGACTCCCATATAAAAAGGACGGGGCTGTTCGTCGTACCTTTTCGGGGTTAAAAAAGCGATTTTGCCTTCACTACACAACCGAACACACTCAAAGGTCGAGGCATGGGCGCGTTGGTCAGCCAGGCCCAAGCTATGTTTTATTTGCGACAATAAGCTTACAACGAAGTGGATAAGAGATACATCAAGTAACGTCCTACATGCGCCAAAGCCGAACACGTAAACCCCAAAAACCTCTTGTTAGGAAAAATAGGGACCGTGTACCCCCGACCAAATGCAGTGGCACCACCTTTGGGGTTTTAAGGTTGACCCATAAACAACAGAATGAAAAAACAAATCATATGACGCTAATTACACAAGAAAAATAAACCTTATGGGAAAGTGCTAGTGGCAACGCTGACCGTAGAATGTCACAAGTTTCTCAACCATCTCTTTTTACAAACGTACTACCCATGAGCCTTTGCGCACTACTCTCCCACCCAGTTCTCCGTTCCGTGTCGGCAAAATATTAATTTATGTCAATACCGATTATCCCAAATTACATGTTTTGGTGCCTCGTAGGGTGTTCAGCCTCAAAAGGGTCCAAAGCAGGAACTTTCGCGGTACCTTTTAGGGTATTGACCCGAAAAAAGTCAGTGTCAGTTAATGTGTTGTTTTAGAATTGTTACCTCTCAGGGGTTGAAAACATTTCAAGCCACGCCCACAAAACATGATCTTGGTACCTCTTAGGGGGTTCTTTTCAAAATTTCCGACAAGTACCCCCGTCGTTTTTATATGGGAGTTCCCCGGGGAGCTCCACCTACCTATATCTGTACAGTTGGACGGGTCATCTTTAGCCTCTGACTTTAGATCTTTGTCACTTTCAAAATCTCTGTCGGCTGAGTGAGCGTACAGGCAAGCTGGTGTGGCATGCGTGGCACGTGCGGTCGAAATGAAACCAGTTGACATTCCAGCCTTCTCCGCTAACGCCAGAATTGATATCACTTTGTTGTGTTCGTTCATAGTTTTACAGTAGCCTCGTTCTACAGTTTCATCCACGCCAATCAAACCTACGTATGAAAAACGCAGAATGAAATGAAATGAAATGAAATGAAATGAAAATGATACATAGTAGTTACAACAGACACAGGAACAGCCCAGTTCTAATTTCATTGGCGTTGCCTTTCAAAACGAGACTCAAATGGTGGAGAATCTCGTTTTGCCAACACTTTCTAAGGACTCGTCTACAGTACGACGGAGAAATTTAAAAACGGCTTTTTCACTCCTGTATCATATCACTTTTGCATCAAATGCAAAACGAAAAACGCAAAAATCACCGGACATTTTGGAGTTGTGCTTGAGGAAATCTCTGGCAGGGAAATCACGTTATTGCCGTGGTGTCATCGTTTTCGTAAAGCTTCGTTTTCAAAATGTTTTTCGTCCACACTAAAACGCAAAGTCGACGTTTTCAAATTCCTCTGGTTTGAAGGACGTTTTCGAAAAGTCCCATTTTCGTGACGGATTAGTGTGGATGGTAGGCCTAACCGCAGCAATTAAGCCCCATTTTCAAATTCCTCCGGCAAAGTCTGGACCTAATACCAACCGCAGAGTTTGATTATGTTTTACACATTTTTTTTTTCCTTTTTTGCTTTTGGCGGCGCTGTTGTTCCAAACTTGTGTGTACATTTTTCACGAAAGTCTGAAAAAAACACAGGACGAGCCATGAAATTAACGAAATCTCCGCGAGAAAATACGCCACAAAAAAGGAACAAACGAAACAACGCCAACAAACTGTCTCGAGCTGGACTGGACACTTGGGAGGGACCCAGTCTTACCACTATCACTCTTAACCCCGCAGAGAAAGGCCGTTGCTGTCCCAGCGGAGTCTGGGACCTGTTGGTTGACGTTGTACGTCTTAGCGAGCGCGGTCCACGGAAAATGTTCCCAGCTGAGGACATGTTCTTCTCCAGATTGGTTCATCTGCTGCCCTTCCAGGATACGAGCCGCAGTGACAGTAGTAATGCCCATTCCATCTCCGAGGAATAAAATCGTGTTCTTTGCCGTGTGAGTGATTGGCTTCCTTGCCAGGTTGTCTTCGACGAGCTGAAGGCCATCTTTGAACCACTGGTTTTTTTCTTGATTTTCAGGTATCACAATGGAAGGACCTGCAGGTTTGAAATAAAACTACATCAGGCGCGATTAACTTCTTTGCACACCACACACTTTCTCGTAATATTCTTTGTTTGTTTGTTTGTTTGTTTGTTTGCTGGAGTCTAAAATCAAAAGACGAAATAGGGAATTATCACCGATAAACATTAATTAACATATACAGTGAGGGCATAAACACTTTCGAGGGTCTCAATGGGGTTAACCAAACATTTAGCCGTTAGGCTTGAAAATTGGAACATCTTATGAAGCTCACGATGGACGACGTTCTATGGTCCCCTCGGGAGGAGAGAGCCTTCAAAAGTGAGCAAAGTAGTTTTCCGTTCTTGCAGTCATTAACTTGATAGATCCGTCTCCTGTCACGCTTCCTATAGGTGGAGAAAATGAGACCATAGATATAAATTTATAAAAATAACCTCCCTGTTTTTCCTTTGCCGTCGTTATGTTTCGGGTAATCGAGACATAATGCCAAAGGGCACGCTAGTCACGCGAACATTACGCAATATTTATAAACTTTACACACGCTAACATAAACAAAAGGAAACCAAGAATGGAAAAGATAAACGTTGACACGGTTTTTGTTTATTTGTTATTTCTAGGTACCTATTCTTTTCAGAGTACCTATTTGTTATCGTTTATTAGTATTGGTAATCGTATGAATGCGACTCTGTCCAATTAAAGATTTACACTACGGGTGATATTTGTAAATTCTCTCAAAGTTGCACGAACCTTCAGGCGAATGCAATTTGAAATAGTTTTCAAATGTCACGAGTAGTGTATATCCTTAATTGCTCGAGCCTTCATACGATCACTCATTTAATATATGACTGGGAAAATCACGAAAGTGCGCAAGTTAATTTGCACTAGAGTGCAAATTAAAAATTAACGATGAATTGGCCTGCGCCTAGCCAATGGCAATTAATGAAGTAATTTTCTCAGTGATATAATAATAAATGTAACTTATATTACTATTATCATCATCATCATCATCACCATCGTCGTCGTCGTCGTCGTCGTCGTCATCATCATCGTCAACATTATTATTGACATGGGCTCGTTTTTCATTCGTTTTCGGTCGAACAGTCGTAGCCTCGGCGCTCGGTTAGTTGGGAAGCAGCACAGCACCAGAAAAAAATCGAAGGTGGAAATTGAGCGACTGTAGCAAAAAAAAAACGCCCTCTGTCACCTCCCACGCCGCGGCGACGTTTCTCGAACGGCTCTCCTACTAAACGAACGCCTAGGAAAGGCTGAAGGCAAGCACACTCTAAGAGACAAGTTGCGGGGAAGCCAGGCAGGGACCTACGGACATACGTTGCTGGGACAGTAGATACGACAGGGACAGTACATACGACGCACAAAATTCAAATCAGCTTTACTTCCTGCAGGTTTTTTTTTTTGGAAGGGGGGGGGGGGGGGAAACAAAAGTTTGTCCCAGCATCTTCGCATCTTCGCTCGTCTGCTCGCATGTGTCTGCACGTGTGTACATTGCGTGACTAATCCAAAGAGCCTAGACAACAAAGGTTAACTGCAGGTGGTATCCAACGAAAACTCCTCCTCCGCGTCTTTCATGACTTTTATCGTCGACGAAAATAACTTAAATTTTAATTTCAAGCGTATTGGACGACATGCGTGAAAAATGATGATTTGCAAGCCAAACGTTGCATGCTATCAATGAACTGTAGTTCGGAGCAGGATAAATTGTTACATAACAACAACGCCGGTGAATTCACGTCACAGAAACGAAAAGATCGATCGATGTCATCGATTGATAACTTAAGAACACAAGGAATTCTCTCGCCTCAAGGTTTTTGAATAAATGAGAAAATGAGACTAGTTTTCTTGCACCCTTAAGTATTGTCTATGTGTTAAATTCATCCAAGGAAATAGTGGCCAATAGTTTGGCCCGCGCGGCTCATAAACAGAAAGTGCAAACCCTGTACCTTTTAGAATCAACAGACTTACCGTCTCTTTTTGATCTTTTGGATGATTGCTTGGAACCCTTCGTGAGAGTTATTGCCAAGATGATTCCTACAGCGAAAATCGCTGATATTGTAATCAAAAGAATGCCGTTTCTTTTGGTGGAGCTGACCATGGTGCGATACCTGAAGATTAAACAGATAGATTGAAAACCGATCGAGTTACAACAATATGCGTTCCATTGTACTTACAGGATATGACAGGGTACAATCTATCCTTGACCCGCGTACTGGTTACCGGCAACCGATTTCAGAATTTCGATTGCAGGTTACCGTTGACCGCACAGTTGGCTCCCTTGAAAGAGAACCAATAAATGCAAAATCGCTTTTGCGTTATCGTTAGCTATTCCAATACTTGTAATGGATAGTGCAATTAAGCCTACTGCGTACTGACTGGTGTAGTTTTGTTTCATAGGATTGTCTTTGAATAAAGATATAACTTTTTGAAAATGGCACCTGCAATGTCAAAGGTTGCGCCTGCCATATTTTTAGCGCTGTAGACTTTTTGTCAACTGTTCCGATCGACGATCCCCTAGACGGGGGGTCCTAGACGATTGCGATGAACAAAGGACCTTACTTGTAAATGATCCCGTTAGTTTGTAATGGTCGCAGGGAATTCAAAGTTATTTTTATAAGTCGCAAAGTTGGCTCCCAGGTAGGTCAAGTAAGTGAACCGAAAGTCGTTATTGTTGTTGCGCTAGTGGATAGTCACCTATTCGACTAATGAACCTTTTTCCTGATGTCACGCCTTTGCGCCTTTTTTCGTGGCTCAAACAAACTAAGCCTCACCGCTCGATATATCAGCCGAATTTAGTAAATTTGTAAATTTTTATAAGGATCCGTTACAAAGTCATGAAAATATAGTACGCCAAACTCACTAATTTTTACAAAGAAACCTCCTCTCAAAAGCCTGGTGGATTAGCTGATCCTGCTGACTGTGATGACATTTGGTGGTCAGTACTGAACTCTCGAAATAATCCTGAACAATTTCGTGATTTCTTGGGTTAAAAACGAACGAAAAATATCAAAAACAACGACCAAGGAAATTTAGGTTTCGTGCCATGATTGCCAAGATTGGGGGACTTTAAATTTTAGTTCGAGTATGAGATCGAGTACAAGAAAAGCTTTTTAATTCTAGTTTACATGCTCCACGTCACGGCACATACCTCTGTCATTCCATCAGCTATCCTCTCTAGTCTGTACCTAAAACCAACATGACTAGCGACGTTTTGCACTGGCGTCCAGTTTTCTCGCGATTCTATCCGCGCGTTCAACGATGGAATAAAAATACGAGAAAATAGAGCGAGGACTGTGGACAGTCTATTGGAAACGTCACTGGTTTGAAAATCTAAACTGGTGCTCGACCGCACTCAATCTATAGTCTAATCTAAAGATCCGTAATATAGTGAAAACCCAGGTGTAAGAACCTACATTTTTTGTAGTCTGGCAAAATAGATTCCTGTATTTTGAGGTAGTTATTGGCAATTTAGGCTAAGTAGGTTCTGATTAGGTTAATTTCTTAACTTCTATGAACGAGATATCGTTGTAATTAGCAGAAAAATAAATAAATTAGGTTTGGTCCTTACGTGTAAAATAGTTATTCACAACTGTATTATGATAAGCAAGAGTTCATAATTTAACTGTAACCCACTTATAACAACCTGCTTGATCCTGCTTGGCTAAATTGAAATAGGTCCTTATATTTTTGGGTTTTAAAATGGCAAATTTCTGCCAACAGATTCGTAAACCACTAGGTTCTTACACGCGGGTATTTACTGTAATTGTAATGGAGCGAAAGCAGCTTTAAACGATGTATTTAAATACGTTTGTGGCGATTGTAATTTTGCTGTTTTATGAAAGGGAATCTTTCGTAGTTGATGGTTCAATATGCAGAGGCCATGTAATGGATCTGCTCGAAGTATCCGTTCCACAACCGAGACCTTTTTGGTTGAGACAATGAGGGAAACTCCAGCATTCCCTCTAATCGGGAAACTGAGTATTTCCGGGGAATTATAACTGCTGGCTGGTTGAAGTGAGATATGGTCCTGGAACCACACCGCCAATTGAGTATAAATAAAGCGGGTGAATTCGGTGATTCAGGAATTTTGACAAGAAAATTTTCTGGGAAGTAGCAGTTCAGACATTTCTGCTAAGAAAATGAAACGGCAATGCTGATATGAATTAACCAGAAACCGGGAAAACTTCGTTCTTGTCATAATGGTCCCGGATAAATTCTAATAAGTTGCGTGTTTAATCGAGGATGATTTTAAAAGCCATTACAATGTAATCTACAAGCTTGTCAGACTAATTTTTTTAATATAAATTTATGCTTTATAAATCCTGCACATCCACACGTTCCTGGAAACATGAAGCTCGATTCTACCAGGAAAAAGAAGAATAGAGAAAAAGAAAAAAATGAAAAGAAAAGAAAACAAGAATAATGCGTTAGCACTTGGAAAGCTGGGCACGTGACTAGACATTAAGAGTTCCTGCCTGTAAAAATCAGACAAATTCCAGGAGCCATTCTTAATTTCGCGGCAAGGGTCGAAAATTCGATTTCGCTCATATTCTTATGGTAGATAGGCTAGGGCATGACAAAAACTACTGGATAGTTTTTTTTGGCAAAATATCCTTTTATTGCAAAGAAATATGCAGATTACCAAACTCCGTTAAAATCGTCATTTGACGCACCATTTTATTACAAAAGTTTGAGAGCCTCGCATGCAAAACCACGTCATTCTTCCGTCTTTAAAACACTCAAATATTTTTGTGCAATGTTTAAATGCGTACTGGGGTGATTTTAGGGAATGTTGCGTTGTCTTTTTGGGTGCAAAATAATTAAATTTCGAAGACATGTATTTCATTCACGTAAAAGTACTTCGTGGATATAATTAATTTTCACCATGTGCGAAACCTTCAAATGGATCAAGCTTCTGGTGGTTGAATCGCAGAAGGATGGTCTACAGATTCCTGTAAAGATTTCTTTGGGCAAATGATTGTGAGCGACGCGAGAGCTTTTCAAAGTACGTCAAAAATGCAAATACTTGACCATCCGTCGTCAAATTTCAATTTACGGGTTAGATGTATATTTCAGCATGTACCTATAATAAGTTGAAATAGACACAGAGCTGATAATTTCGAAATGTTCTAACCTTATTTGTTGTAAAAGGCAGGTCCAAAGCCGATTTGAAGCAAGAACTAGCTGAAATAAAAATAGGAAATCACAACGTGTCTAATTCGTGAGAAAAACAGACTAAATTTAATTAGTAATTACGTGAGTAAATAGCCCTGGCCATGCCATTTTATTTGGCGTATTTTGTTTGCTTACTGGCGAGGCATTGGTATGCAACAGAAAATAGTGGACTGTTGTCAATACAGTCCAAAATTATCGTTAGTAAAATATTGTAAATAAAACACCTATTGGCCGGTTACCTCCGCGGCCACCATTTGGTCATTCCGAAAAGGGTTTCATTATTGTCTTTACCCCTGTTAAGCGGCCACCCAAAATTCAAGAACTTTGTTTTGGAAAGGGCGATGGCAGATAAGAGTCTGAAACTGAAGGTGCATGACGAGTGATAATTCAAACACACGTCTATCATGATTGTCTTGAATTGACTCCATGTTCACCAAGAAATTTATAGCCCGACAGTGAAAAATTAAATATTCAAGGTACGCCAACCTCTATTTAAGCGGCCAGCTCCATTAAGCGGTCACCATCCATTTCCCCGAGGGCAGCCCATTGTATTACATGTAAACCAAAAATAATTGCATTGCGCGAAAAGACCTAGGTATGAGTTTAGCGTTACTGTATTACGCAGGGCATATAGGTAGCGGTGGTCCAGTAAAAGATAACAACAGGGGCAATGGTAAACTATTCATTCTTTTCATTTCTTAATTCAATCTCTGCCTACTCAACACGATTGTGTGCTCCCAGTGATTCTAAGCCTTACGGAGTCTTTCGTATTAGGATAGAAATTGTCCTACCCCTACCCCTAAAATGGGATGACAGCATTGCGTGACGAACAAGGAACCGCTGCAGGCAAGGATTCAAGCCATCAAACCATGATCTTTAAACGTAATATTTTGGTGTAGTGCAAAGCAAGCAACTATCTACAAATGACTTAGCCGTTTTTGACTTAGATGCAGTGGTGATCATATGTGTCGAAAGAGGGTCACAGATTCATGGTATTCGACCGTTAAATAAGTTGACAGTTGGCGATGTACATCGGACGTTATGTAAACAAAAGCAAACTTCTGCTTTATGTGCGACGAATGGTGAGAGAAACACGTCAAATCGGCCTTGGACCTGCCTTTTACAACAAATGAGGTTAGAACATTTCGAAATTATCAGCTCTGTGTCTATTTCAACTTAACATAGGTCAAGTCATGTGGCGTATGCTAAAATATAAGTCTAACCCGTAAATTGAAATTTGACGACGGATGGTCAAATATTTGCATTTTTGACGTCCTTTGAAAAGCTCTCGCGTCGCTCACAACCATTTGCCCAAAGAAATTTTTACAGGAATCTGTAGACCATCCTTCTGCGATTCAACCACCAGAAGCTTGATCCATTTGAAGGTTTCGCACATGGTGAAAATTAATTATATCCACGAAGTACTTTTACGTGAATGAAATACATGTCTTCGAAATTTAATTATTTTGCACCCAAAAAGACAACGCAACATTTCCTAAAATCAGCCCAGTACACATGTAAACATTGCACAAAAATATTTGAGTGTTTTAAAGACGGAAGAATGACGTGGTTTTGCATGCGAGGCTCTCAAACTTTTGTAATAAAATGGTGCGTCAAATGACGATTTTAACGGAGTTTGGTAATTTGCATATTTCTTTGCAATAAAAGGACATTTTGCCAAAAAAACTATCCAGTAGTTTTTGTCATGCCCTAGCCTATCTACCATCAAAATTGAGCGAAATCGAATTTTCGACCCTTGCCGAGTTATTTTCCATTTTTATGGACAGGGACTCTTAATAACTTTCTTACTTGAAGAGGTCCTTTCTGATGCAAGGTAGTCAGCAATTGCTGGGTGCTACAATCTACTGTTGCGTGGAGAGACTGCGGAAACACTTATGAAAGACACAAATCTTGTCTTCTTTCAATCCTTGACTCCTCACCGAAGGGAAAAGTTAACAGGTGAGCGACTCGTCCTGTAGTCCTTGAGAAAGTGCCCCTCGCTATTGATTTCCTCAAAGAAAAACTAAGGGCGCTGTGCGTTTGAGCGACAGAAAGTAGGTACAAACGAAACTAGTTTAAAATAAGCTGCTATATACGAGAGCAGTGAGGGTCGTTACTTTCGCAACTTAACGAAAGTCAAGATGACTTTCCAACTTCCAAGCCCATTATCTCTCTAGCTGATCGCAAGATTGAATACGCCTGGGGACGAGGTCGTCATACTCCTACCCAAGCCTCTTTTATAACCCTGTATATCACGGACACGATATCAGCTTTCGGTCAGTACTGTGTAAATCAAGTTAAAACAAGTTATATAATTTCAAGAAATGTGACGTACATGTAAATATCAAGAGAAATAACCCAAGTCACCATCGTTGATATATATTTTCAATCATGTTTTATAACAGCCGAGTGACTATTTCTGTCAGATTTGAAGTGCCTACGCCAAATTATACCATTCTTTGCGTGCTGCTGTCTTGATCCTGTAGGAAGCTTACTGCGCCTTTCAATAACATGCGAACTCTAAAATTCAAAGCTCAACCGACAAATGCGTTTTTCGCTACCGTCAATCAAATGTTCGGCAGCTCCTCCCGGCTTCCGACTACTGCCGAGCGCGCTGTAACCAAATCGTTGAGCACAGTTCAGACTACGAAACAGTGCTCGGCAGTAGTCGGAAGCTGGGAGGAGCCGCCGAACATTTGATTGACGGTAGCGAAAAACGCATTTGTAGGTTGAACTTTGAATTTTAGAGTCCGCATGTTATTGAAAGGCGCAGTAAGCCTGGATTGGACAGCAGAGCAACGTGGTTGTAACGATGTATCAGTAACAAAGTTGTAAGAGAAAATTACTACACTTTAAATTACCTGTTACCAGAGCTCTTTGAGGCGAATCGACGGAAGGAACAGCAAATGAACGAAGAACCAACAGAAGCCAGTTCCCACTTGCCCTCATCGAATATACCCATTGACATTCACTGATAATCAATTGTTGATTATTCAGGTCTATTTAGCCACAGGCGCTCTACATTCAGAGTGAGAGTGACGATATGGGATCCTGTCCTAGAATTGTTCAACAGGTACATAACAGGTGCTGTAATGGATCCGACTATAGAAACCATGGCAACGACAGTGGTGGCCTCATCGTTAATTCGCTAGATTCCAAATCGAGCGGTCTGGGTTCAAACCCTGACTGTGGTCGTTGCGTTGTGTAAAGTCGACTCTTTCTACCCATGTGAATGAATAAATGGGTACCAACGAATTTTATGTTAAGAGCGGGAGAGCGGTGGGAATGGAGTCTAAAGAACTAGTATTTCATTCAGAAGGTACTTGAAATAGTAGGTTCTAGCGCAGCTTCATTCTATGAAATCTAAAAATAAGCGTGGCCTGAGAGCCACTAGACTCGAACCACAGACCTTACCTTAATCTCACCACAGCGGCCATATTTGTGTTTCTTAAGAAAAAGAACTCTGCTTCCAGAAAAAAAAAGTACTTGAAAAAACTCCTGAGTGGAAAATCAACGCAGCCGCTTTTTAATTTAGTTCACCGAGATCAATCTTTTCAGTTCCTTTCTACTATCGTAAAACTGAATTGACTCATGTACAGCTAGACTACAGACCAAGCATGGTGCCGTGTACGTGCGACTTCATTTTCAGAGGCCAAAGTTAACTGGACAGTAAATTGTTGAGGTGATGAGATAAGGTTTTTTTTTGGGGGGGGGGGGGGGGGGGGGCTGGGACGACACAGTCGCGGCTGCCGCTCCATTTCACATGTTCAAGTTCGTCCATATATTCAAATGGACTTATAACCAGACACACCAATCATTAAGCTAAGCACTTGTACCTTTGTGGCAAGCGCCATCACAACTGAAGTAAAGCTCCTTTCGAGGCAAACGACGAATGCCCTTTCACTCTAATTTCGACCAGTTCACAATACAAGGACATCTGAGTTTTATTCACTCCTTTATTTTTAAAATTTCAATATTTAAAACTTTTAAGATACTTTGTGAAGACAGCCCTTTGAGGGAACAACATCAAATAAAATTATCTCAATATTTCATAGGATATGTAAACAGTTTACTTTCCGCGACCGTTGCAAATAGGTGCAGAGTTTCATTGCGACTTGTCTTCTTCGTCATTCAGTTCCGTTCTGTTTTATCATGTGCAGTAATTATGAAAGACAGTCTGTTTGTGGAGAGGTTTAATTGCTTGTAAGTGATGGTGACCTCTCCTTTTTCCAAACCGGCTTAGCTGCTGTTGATGGTATTCTCTCCACTGTGATCAATTCGCAGGCGCTGTCTTTGCCGCCGTAGTATTGCAGTAATTCTTCCATGGCTCTTTCTTCAAGCTGAAAACACAACACGTGGAAAAGTAACAATACAATACAATGCAATACAAGGCAATGCAATACAACACTTAATTTAATGTGAAACATACGCTTAGCTATATGGTTTAGTTTAAAAAACTGCACCAGCTACTTTGCAGCTGCTATTGTGACAATTCTCAACATAATTTTTGAAAATAACGTTAGTTTACAATCGTTGATCTATGTAACCAATCAGGGTAAGGACAGTTTTCTTTTTGGCCAATCAGATGCTAGGGTAAACCATCCGCGATTTGCCTTCCGCGATTTTCCCGCGCTTCAACCGGTTGCAAGTTTGCTGAGTTTTGATCAGTTTGTAGCGCTAATAGCGGGCGTAATGATTAATATCTTTGTTACTTAAGTCCGACAATAGTCTTAGTATCGCCGCTTTATAGACGAAATTAACGTGACAGCATATACCTGTGTCAAGTGGAATGGCTTCCTGCTGAACCTAGGGAAGCGGATAGATAGAAAAAGATTAACAACTGGATTCTCCCTGCCGATTCCAACACACTTCTTTCATAATGGTCCTGAGAATTTGGTAGCTCATCGACACGGTTGCCACAAACATCCCTTTTCAAAATTCCCTGACTTTTCCCTGATAAAAATCAAATTTCCCTGACCAAAGAAATACAAAATGTCAGGTTTAGTAGCGGCTTCTTCTTCCACTCGTTCATTAAGAGTGATAATTTTCAACAAATTTTCCTTCTTTATTAAGGAAAAATATCGTTGAGAACAGAGTTACCCCAAATGTTTCTTCAGTATTAAATCAGACGTATTAAATCATTTCAATTTTCCCTGACTTTGAAGAATTGTTTTTCCCTGACCATTTCCTGACCTGTGGCAACCCTGATCAAAACAGGTATCCTGATTAGAATTTTATTATTTTAGTCTCTTCACGGTTACTTATTTAAATCAAACAAAACAAAGTTTATCAAGCACAGCACACATAAAAAGACACATACTTGGCAAGATTTGTGTCCTCCTCTTGCTGGGTTTCAAGGATGGTAGAAAAAGCGACTGACGAAGATGGCGGAGAACATGCGATAGAATTTGACTGCCAGGCACTAAGAACGAAAAAACAAAACAGATATAATTGGTCAGGTGTCAGAAAGAACACTGATATCAAAATCAAACAACTATCATAACCACTCGAAGCCAACATATTTATTCCGATTCTGTGATAAAATTTTCAACCATTTTGAAAAATTGATATACTTTTCGGGGTGATGTCGTGAAATGTGAATTTAAATTTGTCCGCCAAACTTGCAGGAAAAGAGAAGACAAGCTGTTTTCTCTTATACAAATTTGTCAGCGGTCCACCTCAGGACAAATGGCCGTATATATCGCAAATTTCGGACCGCTCAAGGAACCAATCACAATTCGCATTTTAATCGTGGACAGCTTTGCCATATAATAAAATGTCTCGACTCACTAGTGAAGTCGGAAATTAGTTGGAAGTATGTTACCTTTTTGGAGGAGAGCAAGGTACGCTAGAGTGAGGCTCAGAATTCGTATCATCAACTTCTCGTCCATCAGAATTTGAACTGTCTGCGTAAAATCTAGGTTGAGGGCGCCAACTGCAGCAGAGTGAAGGAGGAAACGCGGCGAATAAACAAAGAGAAAACAGTGTCAATTGAAACAAAAAAGTGTCGTTTGACTCGTCACACAAAACGCCTCTTCTCGATATCAACTAACACTTTCCTGCGAGACAAAACTAAACAACGTATCACTCAAGATGTAACAGAAATGAACAAAAGAAGATACGTTCCCAGCAAAGAAGCCGTTACTGTACAGGCGTTGAACGTTTACAGTCAGATTAAACTACTTATCCACCTTATCGATAAAAGTAAAAGCAAGTCCCTTTCTTATTGACTGTCCCAGGTTGGTAAGTTAATGAAGCCCATTCACGTGAGTGACATGACTTCACTTGCAGCCGTCCGATGAAAAATCTCTGTACATGTATTTGAACACTAAATTTGGACACCTAGGATAACTGCTGTGTTACCACTTGAAGACCACTATTTAACTAAGACTTGCCAACCTCAAAAATTATTGTTGATAAGATTGACTGGTAACTGGAGGCAATAAGTGCACCACACGCTCCGCAGATTTTGTAATACCTCGCCCTTCTATTCCCTGGAGAGAGCTTCACCAAGTTCACTTACTATTAATAAAAATAACTATTTTAATGTTAGCTTCAAGAAATTAGGCTCCGTTTACATTACGCTGGAGGAATTTCAGAACTGTGTTTTCACTCTGAAAACACATCAAGTGTATTCCCTCCATACTACACCAGAGAAATGTTTAAAACGCAACAATAACCGGTCATTTTGAGTTTGTATTTGAAGAATACTCGGGCAGGGAAATCACGTGATTATCGTAACGTCATCGTTTTCGAAAAGCTTCGTTTTCAAAATGTTTTTCGTCCACGCTAAAACGCAAAGCCGGCGTTTTTAATTTCCTCCGGTCTGAAGAGCGTTTCGAAAAGCTCCATTTTCATGACGGATTAGCGTGGACGGTAGGCCTAAAGTAGAAATAAAGCTACATTTTCAAATTTGTCCGGCGGAGTGTGGACGGGTATTACGAAACTGCGTAAGTCGTCTACTGTACTTGAGTTTTTTCCTCGCAGATCCTGACTTTCCTGAGGCGATAGGAATTCTGGGGGTGGGGGTGGGGGTGGGGAGGTTTGTCTTTTGTTCTTCTTCTTGCATAAGATCCCTTAAGGATTGGACTGGGACGGGCTCCTTGTTTACTCCACCCCTGAAACCAAATAAACGTACAAAAAATTAATGGCCTGAGAAGACTGAATGGCAACCATCCTAGAAGAAAACAAAATTTCCAGATTTTTCAACAGTTCTAACGGTCCACAGTTTCTAACGTTCCTTTTAAATTTGGTGTAATTTCTTTTTCATAGGACAATTTCCATCAACCGTCGTGATCCACTTAACTCATTTTCAAAACCGGTAGCGACCCTTCAAATCAATAAAATATTTTCCTTAATAATAGTTCTCGATCTGTCATTTCGACTTTACCAAGCTGACGGTCTTGTTTCTTCCTTCCCAGTGTCAGCAGTTTCATTGGAATTCCCTTCCGAACTTTTCCGTTGGTCACCAGACTCTTCTAATGTGTTGGACTTTGACCTTTTCCGCTGCTTCTGTGATTGACGGCCGCCTGAATGCCAACGAACGGCTTGGCCTTGAGGGCTGCCAGCGGGACTGAAAATAAAAAATAAGCAATGTGGTCTGTCACACGTAATTATCGCAAAATATGAACCCATTTCAAACCTCTGTCTCAAAGCATGCCTCACCTTTGTCCGGACAATTGCTGTCTACCAGGCCCTTTTTGAGGCGATAATACTTTCTGTTAACAGAAAAAAGTAATGACTGTGATTTTAAATTATAACTCACATTTACTCAGGAAGTTATTTGACTGTTTTTCCGCGTTGCGTCCTATCGCAGATGCAACTGTTTTCAGGCCTTCTCGAGAAGTATCGTTTGGTCTACTAAGACACCAAAAGTAAAACGACACCAGTAGCGAAAACTATAAAATATAAATACTGTGATAACACGTTTTTGGGACCGCTTAAGGTTGTTATCCTTGTTACAACAATCCAGAGGGAAACACGCTTGCAGCGACGGAGTTTGTCAGACTCCTAGAGGACTCGGGATCTGTTACAGCAAAACAATCCAATGGGAAGACAGAGAATACACGGTTCTTGAGTCCAACAGTAGAGTTTAATCCACTAAGGTACTCGGAACGTACCCGACTATAACCAGAACGTAACCAAAGAATATTTTACAAGGCACGACTATTTAAGCCGAAAGCACAATTCTAAAGGATCGCGTAAAGCTATTAAAAATTCTTAACTAAACATTGTCTAATACATCTCAGAAAGCTCGATTGGCTATAACGGAATTCGACGTTTACAAGATTAATAACTTTCAAAACAATACAGGTAGATAACAGTTTAACAAAAGACTATCGCAGGTAGTAATTACAGTTCGGTTCTAACTACAGTTATGATCTTACACAAAACAGCAGGTGTTTGGTACGGTCAATGAACTGGAACAGTAACCTGTAACTCAGAAACGCAAAACGAACTAAAACAAATATATCTATGTTGGATTTCTATATTTTCTGATAGCGAAAGCGAATATGTAAAACGTACTTAATTATCTAATTTTCTCTCCTCACATTCCTCCAACCTTAGCTTGAAACTCTCCTGAGTCAAGCAATAAAAATTAAAAGTACAATCATTTGAACGTCAATAGCGAAGCAAAAATATATATAGTTTTTCTTGTTGGTTTTAACTTTTTGTAATTTTGTATTTGATTTTCCTCGTGGCCAGAACCGCGGCCATAACCGAGCTAGCGGATATGATGCTCTCGGGGGTTCTAAATAAACTAAAAGCTTTATCACTTGTTCGTTTTCATATTAACAACTTTGACAAATCAATCTCTGACTATGTTCTATGGTTTAGAGGTACTCGCTTAGCAACTAACATACCTCAGTATTTGCTTCTTAGCTTGTAACGTAATTTTAAATATTGATGATTTATGTTGCTTTTCTTATCTTTGTTATGTACCTCAAGGTACTTCTTCATTTATGACACTTCGAGTACTCGCGATCGCGTCAGACTTAATAATCAATGTGTTGACAGCTACATTTTTTTTTCTTGGGTCTATACTATCCTGGTCGGTCATCTCTTAATCTTTCTTAATCCTAATGGTTCTCAGATCTTAGTTTAAACGGTCTTCGCAATTTCTCTGAATAACTTTAGCTCTATGTAGTTAACAGTAGCACGTCACATTCATTTTCCTTGTCATCTGTACGGTATGAATTATCCTTCAAGTGTGCCAAATAAGGCGTGCAACCACCACTTATGTAAGGGTCGTGCCAATTATGGGCGAATGTCTTGGCAAACCACTTGCTGTGGTGATCAAGGGACGTCACAAAAGCTTTTTCTTGAGTTTTGACTTGATACTGTGTGGCAAAGCAGGGCTTTCTTTTACTCTCTCGTTCTGCTAAGTGCGATTCGTCTAACCTGTGGGCTCGCGAGGACATAAACAGGTAAAATACAGCAAGTAGGAAGATCCAAAATGACCATTTGAAAGAACACTGATGTGTATTCTTTTGATACTTCTCTTTTCCTAGGAAAATCTTGAGATCACTCTTCATGTAATCAGTAGAAGAGGTGCCTCTTTCTAGTGTAGATTTCGTTGGAAAGGGGAAGACGAAGGTTCCCATCACACGATCATTTCCTGAAGTAGACGTAGTGCTCAGTTTCGAGGGCCTGTCTTTTAAAGTCAGAGAGCTGTTTTTCAAATCTATGACCGCTCCGTGCTCTTGTAAGAAATCGCGCCCAAGTATGCCTTCGTGAGCAAGGCTTTGTATTACGTGGAACTGGGTTTGGTACACAATGCCATTTAACTTCACAGGAACGTCAATCTTTCCCAGGACCGGGACTTTTTCTCCATTGACTGTCTTGACGGACGGCACGAGCCCATCTGTTATGTGGTCCGGCTGCGAGCCATATATCTTCCTCACAAGCTGCTCGTCTATCGCTGAAACACATGCTCCAGTGTCTACAAGTAACTTAATTAATTGACCTTCAAGATCTCCAGCTATCGTAAGATCACCGGTTTTCAGGTCTGAACTCGTGTTTCCAAGAGAATCTGATATCATTGCCTTTCTGTAGAGACCGTTCTGGTTCCCTGAATCTTGTTTCTCGGGTATTTTTCCTGGCTGAGACTGATCTATGTGACTGATCCTCACTTTACGCTTTACTTTCTGCTCCTGACTTTCATTTGATTGCGTAATAGTTTCTGTAATTTCTTTTCCTGGGTCTGGTAATTTGGCTGAATCTTGTGGTTGTGCTTGCACCTCTGGCAAATAACTGGAACTTTGTGCATGGCGAGGAGGGACAGGGATCTCGTGCCTCTGTTTATTGGGTCGATTCACATACTTTTTGATTGGCTTGTTTTCTGCATTCGCTGTAAACGCATTCACGTAAGCTTCTCCTCGTTGTATCACAGGACCAAGTGGAATACCAGTTCGTCTAGCTAAACCCGAACCATAATATGACTTTGTGTTTCTATCAAAAACAGGAGGATTGTTGCTCCTTGTAAATGACTGTGTAGGGAAAACCTTGTTTTGTTGTGGGCATTGGTCATCGGATTTGTTAACAATTACTTGCTTTGGCTTGACCGGTTGGCTCTGGTTCTTCGCAACAGGAACTTCGCATTGTGGCGGGTCTTGTGGTGGCACATGCGTTGCAGGACTTTTGACCTTTGGGCCGGTATTTTCTGCTCTCGATACCTCGCCTACCTCTTGTTGAATTTCTCTGTGCTGGGTATTTGTTGGTTCTTTGTCTCGACCAGGCATTTCTGTCTTTTGGATTGTGGACCTCACCTCCTTAGGTCGGCCTGGATTTGGCTGTTCTCGCTTCAGCGATGTACGTCTAACTGGGTGTGCTGTCTTCTCCGTGTTCTGAGTCGCTACCTCGGGTTCGTCTTTCTTTACATAGTCGTAACTAGCTATGGACCCATAACAATCTGAGGTGGCAATAGGGTTATCCCGTTGCTCTGGAGGCATAATTTCTCTTTGTCTTGGCTGGTACTCTGAATTATTCTGGTATCCAGGTGGTTGTACGCTTCGTTTAGGCTCACGTGCTATGTACTGGTCAGCTGTCAGATGGTACTCTCGCTGTGGGCAACTTTGTGCGAAGTGACCGGTGGCACCACAGTTATAACAGGAAGGTCGCTGTCTCGGTAGTGGGAGGTTATATCTGGTATGTGGTATTCGTCTAGAGAGGTTGTTAATACGGGCTTCTACACGTCGGTCTAGAGACTCCATCGCATCACGTAGATCTTCAATCATTCCCATCATTACCCCTTGTTCACTGTTTTCAGGCGCAGCATAGGCGGCCAACTTTTCTGAGTTGACTTTCTTGTGGGCAACACCTTCTAATTTGCTAGCCAACACATCTAACTTTGTGTTTATTGATTGTATCTGTTGATCCACTGGTTGAGAATTGGTACCCGTCGCCACAGCTGGTAACTGTCCATTAATCATTAGCGCGTTTATCAATCTATCCATTTGACTATTTTCACTGGTTTGGCTTACGCGCTTGTTAATTGAGTCCAAAGTTCTGGCATATTGTTCTGCTTCTAGCAGGGTTTCTGGCATTTTCTTGAGAACTTCAACTTTCATTGATGGTAATAATCCTTCTACGAAATATGTCACTTTATCCACTTCCGCTAAGTGCAGCCCACCAAAGAGTTCATGCATGTCATTTACGTAATCAAACAGCAGTTCATTGGCTCCTTGACGTCGCGAAATAAGGCGTTGGCGCTTAGCCCATGTACGGTCCTTGGTGGCATAACGTTTCATAAGCGCACACTTCAACTTTTCAAAGCTCTCTCTTTCCTCAGCTGGCAGCTCAAAAAGGAAGGTTTCCGCTGGCCCGCTCAAGTTATTAACAATTTGGGCTAGAGCCAATGGACCAGTCTTTTCAATTCCTTTGGTGGTTAATAACAGTTCCAGCTTTTCAAACCAACGCGTGATATCTTCATTATCTCGGCCATGGAACTTGTCAATGCATACATCTTTGATGAGCATCTTTTGTGCCAAGTTGTTTAGTGCTTGTTGATATGAATGTAATAACTCAGCTGCTGCTTCCTCCGGTGTTTCTTGACTAAACATTTTCTTAGCAGTACTACTAGGAGGACCGGTACCTGCTTTCTGGGTGTTGTGGAACGAACGTGCAGCGTTGTCGTCACTAAATTGGTCGTCAGAGTCGATAGTGTTTTCTCTACTGCCAATTTCTTCTGAACTTGAACTTTCTGTTTCGCTAAGTCTTTCCCGAAGTTCGTCCTCAAAGATTACTCCTCGGGGAAAGTGTTTATAAATATCTGCGGGTGAGTTAATAACTGGTTCCTGTAGACCACCTGTTGCAAAAACAGTGTCTTCTGAATCCTCTTTTGATCGTTCTTTTTCTTTTCCTTTTTCTATAGTTTTATTATAAATTGACTCCTGATTGCGATATTCCTCCACTGCTGGTTCAATTGTCTCTTTTTCCGTATTCTGGGGCGGTGTCGACGGAATTCCACTAGCACCTCCGTCAATGCTAATATCAACTGTTTCTAAATTTGTACAGTTCGCTCGATGACTCTCTTCTTCTCCACGGCGAGAGTCGGGCGTGTCAACACTGGAATTTCCTCTTCGCAACTCAGGGGCTATCTCACTTTCATCAAATGGCAAATCGCAACTCACACAAGCATCTGTTTTACTCTTCGGGGTACTAGCGTACGAATACTGATATAGATGCTCCACTGGCTTCACAAGTAATACGGCTTACTCTTCTTCTTGAAGAACCTCTTTATGTACAAAATCTACGGACTTACTTGGACGATTCTTTATCCGTCGCTCCAAGGGGTTACATTCGTCTATTTCTTTGCCTCTTCCCGGAAAGCTTGCTGTAACTACACTGAATCTCCACCAATGTGATAACACGTTTTTGGGACCGCTTAAGGTTGTTATCCTTGTTACAACAATCCAGAGGGAAACACGCTTGCAGCGACGGAGTTTGTCAGACTCCTAGAGGACTCGGGATCTGTTACAGCAAAACAATCCAATGGGAAGACAGAGAATACACGGTTCTTGAGTCCAACAGTAGAGTTTAATCCACTAAGGTACTCGGAACGTACCCGACTATAACCAGAACGTAACCAAAGAATATTTTACAAGGCACGACTATTTAAGCCGAAAGCACAATTCTAAAGGATCGCGTAAAGCTATTAAAAATTCTTAACTAAACATTGTCTAATACATCTCAGAAAGCTCGATTGGCTATAACGGAATTCGACGTTTACAAGATTAATAACTTTCAAAACAATACAGGTAGATAACAGTTTAACAAAAGACTATCGCAGGTAGTAATTACAGTTCGGTTCTAACTACAGTTATGATCTTACACAAAACAGCAGGTGTTTGGTACGGTCAATGAACTGGAACAGTAACCTGTAACTCAGAAACGCAAAACGAACTAAAACAAATATATCTATGTTGGATTTCTATATTTTCTGATAGCGAAAGCGAATATGTAAAACGTACTTAATTATCTAATTTTCTCTCCTCACAATACGCAAGCAATATATGATGAGCTAAGAAAGGCACCATTTAACCGAACAGGACCATGTCAAGGCAATTTTAACGTAATTTGACAGGTAATCCTATTGCAGTAGGGCCATGGACATATATTCTTCAGCCATACGATCCTGATAAAATGCATTGAGAAAAGAAGCAAAAAGGCGCATACCTCATTCACGGAGTCAACGTTCGAGGAATCCTGACATTGCTCTTGTTCAATGATATCCTTAAGGCTGACCGCGGGAGGACTGGACACGCTGGGCATGTACGAAAACATATATCAAGTTATAAGGGTTGAGGAAGGCTGAGTTAATAAAAAGCCCGTGAAAAGGAGTTTATATATAATAATTTATTTATGTATTATAATTCACAAGGGTTTTCCATCGCTGTTGGGCTTCTTCCAGCGAAAACCCGCCGTTACAAGATGAAGACATGGGATGTACCCCCAATTCGTAATGCCAACCTTTCCTTAGAAATACCAAATTAAACTAAAAACACACACCCACCAAAATAAATAAAAATTAAAATACGCGACCAGTCACCAAAACTCCGGAAAAGCTTTAAAAGGGGAGAATGGTTCTGTTGTCAAGACTGAGCACTGTGCAACTTACAAAGTTTCAACTTACCTTGCCTTACTCCAAGCTGGTTTCTGAGGTGAAGTCACCTTGAATATATATAGTGTGAAAATTAACAAAAGAAGGACTGAAGGCAGTTTTCATCCAGATAAAAATGAAAACTTGCAAACAAACAAACATCCTGACCAAGTTAATAACAGACAGAGTATAACACCGTGTAAACTTGTTCAGACTGTTACATTGCGGCCAACGATGACTCTTTATTAAGACGTTTGGCTAGTTCGCACAAATTTAATTAAGAATGACAATGGCAAAAACAATGCTTTGAGGGAGAATCGCTCAAAACTGACAACAAAGGAACAAAAACACAAATGGTGCAACGTTGCTCTAAAATGTTGTAACGCTTGCAAAAGCAGGCAAAAGTAAATATACTGAAAAGAACTCAAAATTTATATAAATATTATCCTTTCATTTATCATTTCTTCATTTTTTTTTCATAGACAGCTCCTACATAACTAACCTTTTTGGCGGAAGTTTCATTGTTCTGTGTCGTGGGTTCTGCTTCTGAATCCTGCCCAGATTTGCCACTGGGTTTCTTGTTGTCACGTGATTTGCCTTTCTTTTTTGACTTGGTAGATCCTGGTAACTCTTTACGGTACCACAATCCAGTATCACCAGCCTTAAACAACATATGAGAAGTCTTAAAACTCTTTAGCAGGAAAAAGCTCAGGTTAAAAGAGCCATAATTTGTGATGAATGAAATTACCACCAAAACAGTGGGCCAGAATTAACTGGTCGCTGCAGTGGAGGGGTTTTAATCAGAGTTAGAAATTACAGATTGACATTTGGTCAGGACGAAAAATCTTGGCCATCGACTGGAACTTATTTATTATTTTTTTCCACAAAACACAGGAGTCCGAGAAACGTCGAGACACTATACCAAGGTTGTACGACCTTTTACCAACCTGTGGCACATTATCCTGGTTGTCCTGTATTGCCTGTTCTTCTGTTGCGGATTCCAGAGGCGCCCCCATCTCACTGTTTGTTTTACATGCTTCCCTGTACTGCACTTCAAACACTTCTTCTGTTTCTTGGACGCTCGTTCTGTGACCTGAGTAAAAGGAAGTCTGTCTAAAGCAGATGGCAATTGTTATGCCTATTAACTCACAGATGTAATGCCTAAAGTTGTTAACCGTACCATGACGTATAACATGACAAGGGCTTAGAATTTCAAACTTATTTCAGAATCTGAAGGGTTGTGATGTTTACCTCACTCTACTGACTTCGTTTGCGCGCACATTTAGCCCCAGCGAGCACTATACTTAGAAATTCAGTTTTCATGCAATGAAGTGAACCAACTGAGTGATGAGGCGTTTAGGGCCAGTCTCGTCTCTTTGTTATCTCGCTGGGCCACAAAGCTCGTGCGCAGACTTTATATTTACCTATCACATGATGAAAGTGAATTTCGCGACAAATAAGGACATCTTTTGCCCCCCATTGTATTATATGGGTCAAATCTCCCTTGGAAAAAATAAAGAAGACAGACCACTTAATTAACCTTCTCCAACTTCAGCCTGCTCTTGCACAGTCTCGGCAATTGCAACATCATGCTCGCTTTCACTCTTAGATGATTTCTTGCGGCCTGTGCTTCTCCTTCGTTTTCCAGGGCTTGGTTCAGGAATATCAGGAGGGATGGAGTCGTGAAGGTCTAAAGGAGATATCATTCGCCACGCCATTCTTGGAACCTGAGGATTCAATTATTATTCTCATTATTGCATTACTATCAAGTCACTGTGGAAAAACGAAACACTCCAAATCTGAGACGGTATTTTTAAAACCTACATTTATGTAAATAAGATAACAGGTATTCAGAGCTTCAAAGAGGTCACCATAAAGGAAATTTGACCTGTTTCATTAGCTTGGAATTTCTATCTGATTTCATTATTTGTAACTCCTTTTAGCGCTGTTACATGTATGTGGCGAACGACGTGTTTTGCTATGATATGGTTTCATCGTTTTAACCTTAAATGTTCTTGATTATCATAACATCCTTATGCTTTGAACTAGATAACCATTTCCTAAGCAATGTTAAAAAGAAGAGCACCTACCATGCTGCGATAAGCTTTCGAAATTTCTTTAAGCGCTTCATCGCTGAGGGAATCCAAGGTTCTGTGAATCCAAATCAAGACTGTCATCAGATGTCTGTACATGTATTACCGGAGCGGGACTTTATCATATAGATAGGGCCCTGAGCGCGCTCTGATCGGTCAAAAACCCATGTTTTATCAGAGTACAAAACATAGCAAAAGCGTATTTTATTGTTTTTCGTCACTTTACCTCTATATCACCAAGTAAATGAAGAAGCCTAAGCCGTGTATTACACTGTGATAAAACACTTCGGACATTTGAGAACACTGGAGAAATGTAGAAAACATTTCTACATTTCCCTCGTGTTCTCAGATGCCCGTCGTGTTTCATCACAGTGTAACACACGGCTTAGGCTCTTTTATTTGTTAAATAAAGACACTTCGAAAAATTGTCCTACGTGAAAACGTAAAAGCGTACGCAAAAGAAATTATATGGGTAGCTCTAGTTAACCAATGATTGATCGAAGTTCACCAAACGGAATTTGAGACATTCTACATGAACTCGGACTTACACTGTGAAACTCAGAAAACCGTGAACATCAGAAATATTTACGTAATGCAATTGTGTAGCAAGGCAAAAGCCAGTTAGGCGTGAGAAAACTAAACTGCAAACATCAACGATAATTGGGTTTGAGGTTTTGAGGTTTGCTAATGAATCCTGAACTTTTGCTGTGATTGGTCAGTTAACGATCGACCTGTCAGAATCAAATCAAAGCCGGTGTTCACGGTTTTTTACTCGCAAAGTATTTGGAGAAATTTGGCTCTTAACAGACCTGGCTTCCATCAGACTCCCCAGATTGTTACAAATGTACTCTGTACAGATGTCTCGAAGCTGGTTAGCGTTGTAAAGCAGCGAGAATTCCAGAAGCTCAGAAACGTTCTTTAAAGTGACTACAAGATAAAACAAAAACAGCTAAGGTACCTTATAGTTTTGTTGTTTGCACGTAACGAATCTTTATTGTGCAAATGGCATTTTCACAAATGGTAATTTTCACAACGTGTCAAAAAAAGGTGTTTTATCAATTGTTAAATTGCAGTAATATAGTAAACAAGTTATCTTTTACGTACTGACATGACATGTCTAACCACGTGTCTAAGTTTCCTTGATTATTTTGTTCTTATGGCTAGACATGTTAGAAGTTACGTTGCATTGGTAAATGGTAGCTACAACGAAAGAAGGAAAAAATCTTTGTTTCTGTTACCGAGATTAGCAATGACAGCCTCGCAGATCTCCCTGAGACGTCCGATCAACAACTGAAAAACAAGACCCATGTATCAACTTTGAAAAACAGATCATTACCATACTAACATCACGCAACTTTCTTACAACCAAAACCTAACCTACCACTCTGGTCAATTACAAACGACAGGGACAATTCAGTGGACCAATCAAAACTTGAGGAAATACACGCAGACAGCGCAAAGGGCGAGAAAATGTCTGCAAACGAAACACGATTGGTTTTGGTTTTAATTGCGAAGGCGCGAACATTTTAAGCCCATCCATTCACGTAGTAACGCAAAACCAAAGAAAATGCGAATTACCTTCGACACTAGAGTGAAAACCGATCTTAACAATGCTCCAAAAACAATACTAATTCGGAACGACACAAAACAGTTTTGTCAAACCGATGGGATTTAAAGGTATTAGAAAGCTCGCAAATACGCTACATGTATGCATTTACTTTTTTCAGTTAGTCATTACCTGATCTGCTACGATAAGAATGTTTCCCAATAACTCAAGATCTACAATCTCTGGGAAAACAAAAAGAAAAGAAAGATTTCTTTTTTGTCTTGATAAAAATAAACTTTACCTGCAACAGCGCTCCCACAGTTCCCTTCTCGCTCCCACAGTTCCCTTCTCGCTCCTTCTCGAACTTTTACAAGTGAGACGTGTTACTCAGGGCAGATGGCCCACTTTGACAGACGTTCCCTCCTGACCCCATCCAACAGGGAGGCCGCCAAACAGAGGTTTACACGAGTTTCAAGATTCAAGCATGTTTACAAGGTATACGTATAAAACTCATCAACTACACCTTTGGCAAGATACAGAGTAGAAAACAGGGATTACCTTCTACTCTTCGTGCTTGTGCTGTGTACAGAAAATCCAGCACAATCTCTAGGATGACAGTTGGAAACGGTAACTTGAGGGTCTTGGACTGTTCACTAGACTGTCACGTAAAAGGTAAAGCAAGTATAAGGCCCATGACAATGCAAACAACACTCGCTACGCAGGGCATTCTGTATTATTCTTTCCCCCCATCTCCTGCTAACAATGATAGTGACACTCGAACGAATCCCTTCAAAAAGCCTGTACTGTACCCCACCCCAGCGCACCATACCGCACTGGAGACATTATTTGCCATTAAAGTGCTAGATACAGTGGGAATTTGCCAGCCAAATGCAACTAATAGCGAAGTGAGCCAACGACAGCTTGTACAATAACACTGTAGCAGGTGTTAAGGGCGCGAAATTAGTATCCTGGTAATTGCAATTCAGGATTTGCACAACGAAGGCCATTTGAAAATTCTCCTTAAATTTCGCGAGCTGCACATGTAACAAGAATACAAGATAACTACTGCTAAAGCTTTTACCTCCAACCAACCAGACGCTAACATGCTGCGAAAATACTCTGCAAAGAAAGAACGATAAAACATGAAAGTTCAATAGGAAAAGCTTTGCAACTTTGCTATTAAATCGAAGATGAAATAGGTTGAGTGCATAGACATACCAAGCCGGGCAACAAGAATACACTTGTGACAGTTCAATTCAGTTCCATCTTCAGAGACAATCACGACGTCATAAAGCTCTGGACTAAATAAGGAGTGAGACCAACATACACTGTAAGTTTGTGCATGAGCCAAATGAGTTAATTACATAAATAAAGAAAAAAAATACAAAGAGGTGGCTAAAAAGATAAAAGTGTTCACAGGCATGTGTTTAGAGCTTTTTTCTACCATAGCAAGAACTACATGTAGTTTGATGCAAGTTATATTTTTACCAATTTGACCTTGAAAACTTCAAAGATTTGTAAATATTCCAACTGGGAAGACCAGTTTTGTTTCCATTCCTAACAACAAAGACAAAATAATTTTCAAATTACTACTTTCAAATATATCACAAATCATAAATTAATAAGATTAACTAAAAAAACCTGTGAATGTTAATAACAAGAGACACAGCGAGGGCATACTTCAGTCGAAGACATGCAGGGATTTGCAAGGTTTAAAGTTTCAAACCAATTTTACTTACGAGACAAATGTCATTTTTAATGTAGTTCCGTTCTTTAAATTTTGAACCAGCATTTTGATTAAATTAAAAAAAGAGTTATAATTATACAGTGAATTAAGAGACTGAACTATTAATTTTTGTTGTCGTTTTTTTTCTGTTGTTGTCAGTAATAAGTAACTATTAGAAAATCATCTTCTTTATAATACGAAAGCGCACATCAAGTAAATATACAAAGATTTCTATTTACCCTAAATTTACCTGACTGGATTCTTGGATGCATGACTTTTCCTGCCTTGCTTGATTTTTGCTGCATCCAATGTATCACCAGCACCATTATCTTCAAGTAACATGTCACCATTGTCAACAGTTGGTGCAGAAAAGTCGTCCAATTCTCTTTTTGACAAGAAAACCAGGTCCGCCAGAGAACAGTCTTGAACCAACTTGTCATCAAATTCACGTACAACTTTCTTCTCTTTTAAAGACTTATCTGTCGATACTTTCTTTTCGAGCTTGTCTTTGCTTATGCTGTGGTAGCCATTCTTGCTTTTTGATGGAGGAACATCTTTCAAAAATAGCTCTTTGTCACTGGTATTTTCACCGCCATAAAGTCGCTTCAGCCAGCTTATAACCTGGCTATAGTCAACGTTGTTGTGTAGTGGTATAGTCCGCATCCGTCTGTCTGTAACTTGAGGGCAGTTTTCTTTGTTTTCACATATCAGCTGATAGCACTTTGGACTCCTTGATGCTAGGACGAAGCCATGAGCTGGAATTGTCTGACCTTTCACCTAACAGCAAGAGTAGTAAATAGTACAACAAAACTGAGTTGTTGGAATTTAACAATAATTATTTGTTACTTTGATCCTCTCAATAATCAAACAAATTCACGTGGATAAGAATTTCGAAACTTTAAGGAAAAACTTCAAGTGTATTAAAAAGGTAGTCAAGGCATTTCAACCCTGACACATTGAAAAGCTTATGCAACACCTTCCCATGCACGGCAAAAGCCAAATCCCTCATTCAAACAAAACTCTAGTTTATAGCTACATGTACATGTGAAATCACTCAACAGCAACTTACAATTATTTCAACATCATGAATGTCATCATCGCAAGTTGCCTCTTCTAAAAGTTGAATCAGTTGTTCAGACATTTGTTCTAGGCTCACTTTGGGTAATTTCCGCAATCTGGAAACACAAGAAGAAGTCTCTTAAATGTACATGTCGTGACACAGTAAGTTAATTTGAATCCAAGAACTCAATGTTACACCCTCTTAATTAGCTTTGCAGATTAGCACAGTGCAGTATGCTTAGCTGCAGTGGAATGGATTACACTGTAGTGGAGTGCAATCAAACTCTGTTTCCACATATACTGTATACTGGGCATGAACAGAAAACAAACCCTCAAAAATATTATTTGCTAACAAAAGCTTTGGGTAAGGGTTAGTTGCTTAACAGCTTAGTCAAGATGTTTTGGGCCATTCCAGGCTTTGCTAGTACAGTATGTATGTTCTAGTGTTTTGAGAACTGCCTCTATCAACTGCAGTTTTGCATGTACTTGTGGGCATTGCAGTGCAATTAGTAGGAAGTAATAGCAGCTGAAGTGGAAATACAGGTCTGTTTCAGTGCATGGCCTGTATTATTAATATTTAGCAGGTTAAGCCCACAACTTGGTGTCTACTCAGGAGATAGCTGCCAGTGTCCCACACCAACACTAGCCCACTAGCTCAGGAAAAGTAAAACTTCATGCTGGGCTAGTGAAAATACGCGCTCTTTCGCTTTCTCTCGTTGCGCTTCTCCCCTATTTTTTCGCTCGCTGCTTTTTGTGCTGCCCACCAACTGACTGAATGCCTGGAAGAGGCTACTCAGGAGAGATGTCTGCCAGCAGGGATGACATAAAGTGTCTAGCTGTAAGTGTCTAAATTACAGCATATCTAAAAGGTAGGGATGGAAATAGGACATAACACTCACCCCTCATTTGAAGCAACCTGAAGCACAGCAAACCCTCTGGACTTGCTATCAGTGAAGACACGCTGTCCACGATGAACCAAGGGAATCCTTTCCAGGCAATACTCTACAACTGTATCTTTCTTTTCTTTGTCTTTAACTAGTAAACTGAGGGGGGTAGTGTTTGGAAATGCTTGTGCAGGTGTCTCATCTTTGTCTTTGGAGATGTTACTGAGCAGGGAAGAAGTGGGAGGTGATTGTGCAAGTTTCCTCTCAGGACTTTTGGAAGAGATGGAGGATGAGTGGTAGATTCTGTTGGATTCAACTTTCACTGGACTGGACTTGGCTTTGTTGGGCTGACAAATAAAAGCTTCACCATCATCTGCAATTTTTTTGCAAAGCGATTAACTGTACATGTACACAGTACAAGTAATACATGTACATGTGGGAAAAGATGGTACTTATAACCTCCACGAATAAAACAGCTGCCAATGCACAGCTTCAGTGAGCAAGTGAATGATAACACACAATCCCTTGTTGTATGTACTTTACGTTAAAAATAAACTAACTTTTTTATTAACTTACCAGACACAATCAGCAGTTGTTTTCCAACTGAAAAATCTCTAACTGAAAAAATGAACACAACATCTGAATAATTATTGTCAATTACATTCAATACCTTTCCAACACGACGTACTCCAATATGACACAAGGATGTTGCATTACCATTGTAGTGCCATAATCATAAAAATCATGGTACATGTACATATTAATTACGTATTGCGTATTAATTGTTTTAAAAGTACATGTACATACATTATTTTAACAACATCAGTATCTCAAGGAAAACCTGTATCATTAATGATAATAACCTGTGATTGGTCGGTTATGACACCAGGAACATTCTCTTGTGGAAGTGAATTGGGGCTTCCACTGAAAGACCTAATGTAAGGAAGATATAAAGAAAAACATTATTAAGTAACTTCAACTTTTTGTCAGACTCAATTTAGTACTTTTAAACAATGCAATTTTATGGCACAATAATAACTATTACTAACACTAATAATAATTATTAATAATAAATTATTATGCACAGAAAGAAACACTAACCCTTCCTCTTGAGTTCAGCAAAGTCACGGCAAGTTCATCAGCAAATTTCTTGCTGACCTCTTGTGGGGATCTCATGTCCAGCTCACCTCCAATCACTGCTATTCCAGTCAAGTCAGCAAACCTTCAAGAGCAGAAAAAAAATGATGACTGTTTTGTTTCAGTTCACAACATTTACATTGTAAGACATACTTGTAGAATCATCATGTGGTAAAGTCTAAGTTAGATCCTCCATGACAATTTTTACTAAACAAATCAAATTACATAAAAGAGCAAATTCAAAATGTAAAGAGCTGGTGGATGTACTAGTATTGCAAAAACCAAATAGTGTAAAAGTGTAAAAGAAGGCACTGACGTCTTGAATACCTGGATATGATCTTGCGGCAAGTATACAGGTTGAGTAAGAAGATGTCACCCTTGTCTGTTGCACACACAGTAGCACCATCACTACAAGTCACGTTGCTGATTATGACGCCTTTATCTGCAAGACTGCTGACCTATTTAATTATGATCATACAAATATGAACTCTTAATCAAAAGATATTCCATTTTGGGAAAAGGTTGGCTGCACATGTGCATGCCTGCAGGTGTGGTTAACATGTGGCTAAATGTAATTTTGGCAAAGTGAAACTCAAGACAGTCATGGCCAGTGCTCTCCTTTATAGCTGCACACATTTGCTAAGAGGCAGCCTGTTAACTTGAAGGGTTGGGGTTTCTGAGATTTATTGTGCAATTCTGAGTGTGAACATTTTGCAAAGCCTTCTTGCTGATCCCAATCTCATCTATTGTTGGTTAGTTTAATGACAAAGTAGTAAAGAAGGGGGCTTGAGGGCTTAATAGAGGGTAGACTTATTGTTATTGTCATCACTGGCTAAAAGTTACGTACAATGTACATGTATGCAAGCCATGGTCGCATTCCACCAAGTGCATGTAAAAGTAGCTCTCAACCAATGATGAACAGTTATGAACAGTAATAGAAAGATATAATAGTGTATTAATGCCTCAAATTAATGGTAAACAAAAGCTGCACATTGAATTAATTAATACAGTTTCATGGTTTTGTGAAGTTCTATTAATTAAGTACTGTACCTGACGGGGAAGTGTTTGGAATTTTTCGCCCTTTGCATGTCCTGAAAAAAAATCCATCTTTTAATTGTAAAAAAATATTGCAAAGCAGGGGATACATGTTATATTGATAGTATTACATGTACCTTGCTCATGTAACAGTTATTTTGAAAAAGACTTGTTATACTATCACAGGTAACAAAGCTACAGCACACTTATACATTTATACATATATATAATTCAATGTGCTATGTACACTAGTAGACAGGCCATACCCAGCTGCCCAGCATTCAAGCCACAGGTGTAGACTTCATGCCTGGTAAAGAACACTGAGTGATAACGCCCAGCAGCAGCTCCCACGATATCTTTGCTCTTCCACAACTTAAGTTGCACCTGTTGTATGAACAAAGACAAACGCTTATCAGAAATTAGCTGGAGTGAGAAAGGGTAGCCTAATGGTTAGTACCCCAGACTTTGGATTGAGTGGTCTGTGTAGAAGCCCTGGCTTGGACATTGTTTTGTTTTTGGACAAGAGAACTCTCTCCACCCAGGAGTACACATGTACAACTAATTGGGTACTGGGAAATTGTTTCCAAGGCAACCTGACAAAATGTGCAGGTCAAAGTTACAGTACCTCTGATTACTGGGAGAGCAGCCAACAATTACTTAATTGGTGCTTGCCAGGTGACATTTAGAATAATTATTAGCTACATGTTTTACCACATGACAATAAATCAAACAATTAAGAGTGCATGTTAGATTCAACTAAACTCCAGTTACAGTACATGGATATTACAATTTCAAATGTCCTTTAAGTATGGTAAACAAACGACAGCTTAATGAGCAAGCACCAGATTGTGCATGAATATACTACCAAACAGGTACATGTACATACCAGTATAAATTCCTGTTTATCATTTACAACATAACAGTGACTTGGCCTACAAACTCAATCCTGACAGTTGAAAAAACTAAACAATTAATATACATGTATTTAATTTTGCAAGATCTCATAATCACCATTTTTGGCCAGAGACACTGCTTTGGAAGGGGTGAATGTCCAAGCTGATGAGAGTCATTTAGACCAAATGTATAAACTGCCCCTCTGTCAAGGAACAAACACAATTGAATAATAATGTTAAAGCGCAAGATACCTTAACTTTGTTTTTCTAATATCTACCACATGAAACTTGTTATTCTTTATCCATCTCTATTCCTAAATTACTGCTGCATCAACCACCCCTTTCCAATACAGTTCAATCCCCCACATGTAGATCTGGTTTTAGCCTGCACTAATGTTCCACCTTCTCTTTTTGGATGCCACTTAGATCCATTCCAAAACTAATTAGACAGTACTTACTCATCAGTGACTACCACTGTATGATCCTGACCAGCAGTGACTGACACACAATTAATTCCTTGAAGAGCTGTTACCTGTTGTAACACCTTTAAAAAAATAATTAACAAAAATACAATGTTACCATTTTCTAGGAACACGTGTTGTTTATACAGTACATACATACACCAGTATCACAACTGATACATGTACATCTTCAAATTTTTGGATGTGAAAAAATAATTAACAATAGCCTTTGGGGTGTTCGCACACAGGCTAACAATAAATTGTAATTCCTTGTTTCAGCCATTTAATAACACATAACTAATTTCTCTGAGTTTAAGATATCCATGGCCTATATACTAAATGGAAGGAATGATCATCTAAAGATTGGACTGAAGGCTTATACTGTACACAGCATATTACATGTAAACAATGTATGTACACGAGTACAGTGTATGCACTGATTAGCTTTATAAAAAATTATTAATAATGAAAAACATGTACATGTATGTAAAAATTAATATTAGCTTTAATAACACAACACTGTAATTAATAAATATTTTATGTACAATATATTTTGTCAGAGGTTACGTACCAAAAGAGTCTCCTCATTGCCATGTCCTAGTCTCCCTCCTCTGCCATGACCGCAAGTGAAAACTTTGCCATCAACACTCAGGAAGACAGAGTGAAACTTACACATCACAACCTTATTAAATAAAACAGACAATGGTGGAAACAAAGAAGAGATCAGGTACAATGTATGTTTTGCAGATACTTGCAACACTTCATTCTCAGGTATCTAGCAGTAAAAAGATGCACATTTGTGTTGCCAAAGTCAGAGCTGTGCACAAATTTTGAAAAACAGTTAATGGCCAACCACTTGTAAGCACAAGCTTGTTTCAGTCACTGTGATAAAACTCTCAGGAAGGTGCAATGACAGGTTTCATAAAGTACAGTAATTACTGGTAATTAGACAGTAAGTTGAAATACCAGTTGTGCAGTGTACACAGGGGTTTCGTTACAGGCCAGGCACCAGACAAGTTGACTGGCTGCATGCGGGACCAATTTTTTCCTGCTTACAGTAGTTTGACTATGCAGAATTTCACTTCAAAAAGGTTTGCTTGCAAGTGAAAACCAGTTGCCTTCCTGCTGAAAACATTAATGAACCCCTGTCTACACTGTATCGGAATCTTAAATCTCTCTAGGAACTTTCATGCCTAAGGTGGCTAAGACTGCTCTAAATAAGCCACGTTTGAAAAATTCGGATTCCACAGTACATGTTGTATAAAAAAAATTTTATTTACAAAAATTGTTAAATGTAGACGAATATGTACCTCTTTGATGCAAACCTTGTCCTCTCTCTGGACATTTTCAAGAAGTTCAGGCACTTGTCTTGTGCTTTCATCTCTGTGACCAAGTGTAAAGTTAGTGTTGGATCCCCAAGTAAACAGCTCTAATGGATGATCTTTCAAAAAGAAAAAAAAATGAGAGCTTATGGTTGTACATGCATGAAGGTTACATGTACATTGTACTGATCACTGAAATGAGTTCTAAATTAAACTTGATCTCACTTCAACAACATGTACTAACTAAAGTTGTGTATATCTAGTTAATTACATGTGAAATCCAGGTTGCTATTAATAACTGCTGAAGATCCTCTAAACAATTACCACAGGATAAAGACACTTAACTTTACTGACTAACTGACAATAAAATTATGTCTGAATAGCAGAAAAACAATTAAAAATAGCAACAAAATGCATCATACAAAAGTTTGTTTTGACAGCAATAGACCTAAATGTAATTATCTTCAGAAAAATCAAGCTGACCTAAGATTGGGAAAAAGATATTATCAATAACACTTATTTCAAACAATACAGTGTACATGTACTGAGGTGATCTAAATGTGGATTCCTGGCCTAGTGTGGTACATTGTATTAACAATAACAAATGTTAAAATTTTAGTGTAACTTGAGCTGCATTCATGTACAGTATACATGTTATACACATGTAGGACACAAACCTTCTGATAAAAGCTTTACACAGTCTTTTGGAAAATGTCCTCTTTTCCCATTTAGATTGCCACTCCAGTATCTGGTTCTTGTCATGTGAATGTCAGTCACAACATCACCAACTTTTAACTGAAGTTCATCTTCCAGGGAAGTTTCATAAAAAGAAACAACTTGAGCTTGGACTGTTGATAAAGTCACACATAGATGTATTAAAGGATTCATGCTTAGATCATGAGATTTGTAAATACATGGTCAAGTAATTGCTTTATATAAATTTATTGCATAATTTATATTCATTTATTTGTACGTACAGGGTACAGTAGCATACTATATTGTGCAGTCTAACAGGTACCTATAAACTACATGTAATTACTGTAAATAATTGCTATTAATAATAATTCATTAATAGATGATTGTATTGCTGACTGACTGTCTTTAATTGCCCATGGGATCCACTGTTTGGGCTACATGACTTTTGTACAGCTGTCTAAAGGTCTTCATTTAAGGTTTCGGAAACATTATACACCTAGGTATAGTCATTGGCACAGCAGTTTGTACAGCGTGCATGTGCAGTGTACATACATGTACATTATGTAAGTGGGCTTGATCCTTTTGCAAGGGAGTTTGTTAACCTAATTAACATGTACATATCTTAGCTTCATGCATTAGAGTAGACGAATAAACTGCATTTACCTCCTGTTTTTATTTGGAATGGTGAATCCAGTCGAATAATATCCAGTGGAGAGAGACGTTCCTTGTCCAAACAGCCAAGATCTGAACCAAGCTTTCAATTAAATAGCATATGGTACAAATAAAAGAGAGAAACTCAAATACATATATCGTCCATGTACTGCACATATATGCATAAGAGTTAAAGACTTGTGGTTACGTGGTCACCAGTGGCAATTCAAAATTATTTCTAATTTCCTAGAAGTATACACAGATGTAAAATGACATCATTAAGCTTATACTACCTACAGGTAAACGTATGTACAAAATGTATTTTTTACCATTAATGAAATTAATGTAATGAAACTTTAGCTCCACTGACCACCATGAAAACAAATTTTTCTCGATCAGTATCAGATCTCAGGACTCTAAAATAGTAAGCTTAATATGCGAATTGGTACATATCTGTAAGTTAACTTACCTGAAGAAGCTTGACCGTACAGTCCAAATATCCGTAAAAGACACTTCTATGCAAAGCAGTCCAGCACGACTCCAGATCTTTTGTGCCCACATCAACTCCTTGATCTTTCACTAACCACTCCAAAATGTCGCCTTTGCCGCAAGACGCTGCCAAGTGCAAGGCGCTCCGACCAAACAGATCAGAAACGCGGGCAAAGTTCGCGCAAACTCGGGGTAAGATTGCGCGGATCTTCGCAGCATCTTCCTTTGTGATGGCGGATAAGATCAGTTCAGCGTGCTTAGCGAGGCGACATTTTGGTGTGCAGTCCATCGCGGATGGTTTGATCTTGTACCATCGTAACTACAGGGAGCACATTGCAACAGGATTGCCAAAACGGCCAACAAATACGAAGTTTACCTTGATCAAAACGCCGCCATTTTTGCATCGACACGTATATGTTTAACTTAGTTCGCGGGCTCATTTGTGGAAATTATGAGACAGCATCTGATTGGTCATCTTTGTGTTATGATGTTTTTCGACCAATCACAAGCATTGTTAGTTTATTGATCGCTTGGAGATTCGTCTGGTTCCTATAAACAACATGGAAGCCTATTAGCAGTGGACTGCCCTTTTCTCTTCCATAAACTTGAAAAGTATTTAAGCTTATAACAAATCGTTATGATATGGTTTTAAAGCCGCTTTCATGATTTATTTAATCAATGCCTTTCAGAATTTATGTACAAGCCATAGAACATATGGTGAAAATATTGTAGGTGACATCTTTCCAATGTTTGTTGACAAAAGCTTTGAATAGAGGCTAACCGAACAGCTGAATACTCTGAAATGATGGAAGATCATAAGACTCGTACCCTGTCAAGAAATCCTACCAGGTAAGATAAAAATTGTAAATTAAACGAATTCTTCTAGAAAGTGGTAGTATCAGGTGATCACAATCGTGTTTAATTCAATCCTTGTTCCCTTAAATCAGCTTTTAGATTTGGTTAACTACCTTATTCTACGTTGAAGTCCTTCTCATTATAGTGATACATATTAATGATAAGGCTCTATTGCTTAGCAAGTTAATAATTTTGTAACCTGTGACAAGCACTTATTATTCAGTTAATGATGAAGGGTAAATGTACAAAGTGATTGAAATATATTTTAAGGGCCACTGAAGGTTATTAATAAATTAGATTTAAATTTGATTAAGAAGAATTGCATTTAATTAAGTAACTGGGCACCATTCAAGTTGAGAAGCCTTGAAAATTTTCTGTCTGATCATCAATTGGCTTGAAGATGAAATTTATGCCACCAAATACATGTTCTAATCAATTGGCATATGTTATTTGTGCCTGTACTTTATCAGGAAGCATCTGCAATCTACCTTCCCCTCCATGATGGAGGATTACATGTCAGGTGAAGAGTTGTCCAAGCACCTTGGAAGGCAGATGTCAATACATACAGAAAAATATAAGGAACCAGACTTTGAGGAAGAACTTGATGAGGTACAAGTCAGAACATGTTACACATAGACTGGTTTTACATCCCAAATTTTAGTCATCTCGTCTGGTTGCTTACAATGTATTAACAGGAGCAAGCACAACGACTCTCTCTCAGGAGTGAGAAACTCTGAAAAGAAGGCAGACCCACACTTGTGCATCCTCAGAGACCCACGGGCAACTAGTTGGGATGACACAATTTTTTCGGGCGACACAATATTTTTGGGCGAAAGTTTGCTTCAAGAGTCTTGATTCGCCTGAAAATATCTCAATGTCCTAACCAGCTGCCCCTGGGTCTCTGAGGATGACACTTACGTAACTCAGTATTGTACTTGGTTATTACAGTATATAATACACCTTTTGCTGTTTATTTACAGAAAATAAACATTCATTTGTGTCCAAGTTTCTTTCATTATGATCATTAAACTCTCATTAACACCAATATGACCTTCATTTGCGCGTAAGGAACGTTCAAGAAAAACATTTACGTATGCATTAACATTCAAAATCATCAAAAGAAAAACAATACCTTCATTTGACATTCATTGACTGTAAATGTATTTTCATTTTGGTCGAAAAAAAATTCGTTGTCACGAAACGACAATCATTTACACTTTACGACATTCAGTTTTCAACAAAAGACTTTCAATAACACAATTTGCATGAGAACTAACATTCAATTGCATTATTATGCAACCATATACATGAAGGTAACAATCTTTAATGCGGTGAGACAAACATTACAGCCATAATAACATTTATTTTTGAAAGATAGAATATCAAATTCGCTGAACGATTTATCCTTCAATTGCCTCACTAGTAAATAGTAAATAGTCTTCGTTGACATCTTCAAAAGCCCTGGCTATCCTTTCGCGGTGTTCAAATGCGATTCTATTTCTTCGTGGCATTTCTGGACAAATCGAACTGTCACTACATGTACATGTACATGTATGTCACACGGATACTGTAGTGCGCCCTCTGAGTTGTACGCAAAAAGTTTCGTAAGTGGCCGAATTTATATCTGCAAGGGGAGGATTGTGAAATTATGATTTGAAAAAAGTACATATGGTCCCTTGTTCTATAATCAAATTTTCGAGGAAAATTGGGCGAGATATCTCTGTTCAAAAGAATTACGCTAATGAGCGATTGTTTTCTCTTAACGTTAGGTGAAAACACGGTAATGTATGTCTCACCGCATTTAAGATTGTTACCTTCATGGATATGGTTGCATAATAATGCAATTGAATGTTAGTTCTCATGCAAATTGTGTTATTGAAAGTCTTTTGTTGAAAACTGAATGTCGTAAAGTGTAAATGATTGTCGTTTCGTGACAAAGAATTTTTTTTCGACCAAAATGAAAATACATTTACAGTCAATGAATGTCAAATGAAGGTATTGTTTTTCTTTTGATGATTTTGAATGTTAATGCATATGTAAATGTTTTTCTTGAACGTTCCTTACGCGCAAATGAAGGTCATATTGGTGTTAATGAGAGTTTAATGATCATAATGAAAGAAACTTGGACACAAATGAATGTTTATTTTCTGTAAATGAACAGCAAAAGGTGTAATGTTAACTTACGATTACTACTAGATGGAACCCCCATGTACCATTTATCAATGATACTCAGGGTACAAAAGGCTTACAGTGACAATGCATCTACATGAATGTGTATACAGTGACCACAGTGACTCATCATATATTAGCTACTGTTGTACTTGTATTAGTAGTAAAATTAATATAAACAAGTATACATGTTGTTGCATCTTTTGCTTAGTCCAAAGAAAAAAAGAAGTTGAAAAGAAAAACAAGTAATATCAAAAAACAACAGTCACATCACAGAGTGATTCTTCAGGGATCTGATCATAAGCCTCATAAGAGTGTGACAGCCATTCAGAGTGAAGATGAGGAGGTGCCAGATGATGAAGAACAAGAAAATATAAAGAAAATGAAAGAAAAGGTAAAACATAAAAATAAGCTTAGGAAAAAAAATTTAGAAAGGATGTATAAGGTGCAAATATGAAAGTGTTCATGTATGTGTAGCCAGCAGTCCTGTTGTTAGTTTTCAAATTCAATATAAACATTTGAAATTCCCGAGTCTTTCATGCATTAAAGAACTGAAGGCTAAAAGTTGCTGTAGGCCACAGGCTACCCACAATACTGTATGAGCTCATTCAATAGTATGAAGTGACCAGCAGGTGTATTCATTTGGTGATCCTGTGGCATGGGTTACTAGTCAAACACTGGATAGTCTTCAGCATTTTGTCATGTATGGATCCCTATTTAAACAGATCACGAGGGGACTAACCAGCCAAGGGTGTATTTACATGTATTTTCCCGACTGTCAGTAGTAGAGATTTTAAATGTCATGGGGTTGGGGAGACTCCCATATAAAAAGGAGGGGGTGCTTGTCATACCTTTTAGAGGTTAAAAAATGGTTAAATTAGTACCTCTTTAGTCTTAGGCTGTTCAGCCTCAAAAGGTACACAGCAGGAGCTTTTGTGGTGCCTTTTAGGGTATTAAGCTGGAAAAATTTTTCACAAGATAATTAATTTATTTGTTGTTTCAGAATTAGTACCTCTTAGGGGTGAAAAAATTTCAAGCCACGCCCACAAAACACGATTTTGGTAGCTTTTAGGGGTTCCGTTTAAAATTTCAGATGAGCACCCAAAATCTCAGCACAGTGTCCCCAGCCATCCTTGAACATTGCCTACTTGAACTGGGTGCCTATGATTGCAATAGCCATTAAGCTTCCACATCTCCCACACTGAAAAACTACAGCTGTTTCAGTACTTGATCTGACAATTAACCTGGATGCCCCCTTAATTTTAAATTAGGAACATGATGAATTGGTTCAAGGTCTGCTGTTGCTACGTGATTACTACAAGGCAGAGTACAAGAAAGCATTGCAAGATAAAGTGAATCATCAGAGAAGAAACCTGCAACAACGGCAGACCAAACTAGAAGAAGAAACAAGGGTGTTAGCGCTGCATGAAGTATGTACACCAAATAGAGCTAATAGATTCTATTATGGTATGAATATTTACAAAGCCTGATCTTCAAGTATAAGAGAAATGTTGGAAACATTTGGCAGTTTGGATGAACATGTACAGTAATATGTACACTCAGAACATTTTTCCAGTGCCAAGTGCATTCAAATTCTCCAAACTTTATGATGTAATG
>NW_028301539.1:34242500-34260000 GCF_042242905.1 Orbicella faveolata
TGTGTCCAGCACAGGGGCTTCGAAAGCACCATCTGACAGCAGCATCAGTGGAGATCAACCAGGAGGTTTGCATGCAAGCCTAGAGAGAGTTGCAAAATCTTTAGGTGAGCAGGCTTCATGTGTATTGTAGGAGGCTTCACTTTTGCACTGTTTCAAACAGATTTTAATGAATCCGATAGTTTCTCCATTGTTTCACAAATGTAAAGGTGTCACATAAGGTTTTAAAATCAAATGGCTTTCACTTGCATCTGATTCTCTCAAAGTAATATGGAGGTTTTTTATGTAAATTGTATAATATCACTGATCCATGTAGTCACCAATTTTGTTGTCATCAGATAGGTATCTGTATGCCCTTCCAAGCTGGCACTGCTATGTTAGGAAATGAATGATAAGGACATTTCCATGCATGTTGTATTAATTTTACATTTTCGTTGTGATTTGTAGACTCATTATCTTTTAATGGAAACATCATGGGTCCATCTGGCAAATCACAACACCAGTGGACTGCACCAGTACCACAGAGCAAGACAGGGGGACCAAACTGGCAGGCACCACCCACGTCAAGAACGTCGTTACCTCAAACGGGTTGGAGTGCGACAAGTCAGCCTCCCATGCAGCAGTCAACAGGGTTCAGACCGCCCTTTGCACAACCAACTCCAGTGGGACAGCCTTTCATGGTATGTAGCCAAGCAAGGTCAATAAGCCTGTTTTGGGCTGTTTTATTATAACCTCTGGTGTTTACTCTACCCCTGGAAGTATTTCTGATTTGAAGACAATTAATTGTACATCACAAAAAAGAGTCACACTTCATTAATGTACATGTGATATATTATTGTTACCTTTCCAACCTACTGTAGGGTTGGGTGTTCCAGTGTTGATCTACATGTATACATGTGCGTGCCTCATGTCTTGTTCTTGACTTCTCATATTGGGTCCTTAAGGAGACTCACTCTCTAGGCCAAATAGAACCTTGCCTATGCTTTTGACAAAGCACAATCATGTTTTTCAGCCTGGCCAACAAGGAATGTTCCCCCAACAGGCTTCTGCATTTCCTTCTCAGCCATTTCAACCACAGAGACCTGCACACCCACCAGACCCATTTGGACCCATTCCTGGCAGTCAGGTAAACCTAGTTATGTGCAATCACCAGGAGTTGAATTTATATACATGATGTTGTTGGGCCCATTGTTTACCATGTACGCAGTCTACCTAAAGACCTGGCCAACGATTATTTTCTGGCAATAACGTGTTCTAACAATGTTGTCAAATTTTTTATTTTTCAGGTTAAATTCTAAACCTAAAGCCTTGCATGATGGTGAAAGTGTAGGCTGGTCTGTAACAAATCTTGTATCTAAATCTGTGAGATTCTCAGTAGCTGAGCTATTTTCTAAGAAAAAAAAGGTTTTGTAACTGAAGTTTGGACTTTCGTATTCATGCACTCAACCTTGTTCCCAGAGTCACCCTTCGTGATGGCACAAGGTGAAAGAAAAGACCCTGGAAACTAGGTTGACAAGTTACCTGGCATTTCGTCTTCACTCCCAGGTAGTTTCTAGTAGCTCTTTTCACGGTTAAATTTTCTCATTTGCATTACAATATAATCTAGCATGTATATGAGGCAATTTCGTGCTATTTTGTATTTTCAGCCCGAAATTGCCTCGCATCCAAGTTGGATACATTCTAATGCAAATGAGAAAATCTAAACGTGAAAAAGGCTACTGGATCGTCGTGTTACGCTTCAGTAGAAGCGGGACATGATCGCTCAAATAACTGCTTTCAAAGGCACAGAGAAGCAGATTTTCGTATACGCAGGCCAGTGAATGAAAAAGAAACCAACAGAGTTTTCCCTGGGTATACCCTATTAACCTGCATAGCTGGCGGAATTTTCGCGTGAGTGCATTGTCTTGACAGTGGAACCTCTAACAAGAACAATGAAGTTGCAAGGGATAAGTGGAATAGTCAATTTTCTCTTGCGATTCCGAAAGCAACTCCTCGCAGGAAATCCCGCAGGAAATCCCACCAGCTATACAGGCTAGTGTACAGTGGAGTTCAAGGATGTGTCATGGTAAAGCTTTGATTTATAACTAGTTTCTTGATTCTTTTGGTTGACTAGGGACAATTAGTACTTAGGTTTCTTATATTATTTGACCCTAAATCACAGGTCTTAATCAAGGACTAAGTAATAGCACTAATTCGAACAAATATTCGAGCAAAGGAGTGTCCTTTTAATTTAGCCTTTTTTTATTGTCCGCAAATGAATTTGCTTTGATTCAGTAATCAAAGTTGTGATGTTATTATTATTTTTTCTTAATTCTGCTTCTGATGATACTTCAGGTTTTGCCTTCATCTTTTGTAACCAACCCGAAATTATCCTTCGTGCAGACGATTCGTACCTGCACGTAGCCCGACCCATCACTGAGTAACAGAAATTTTGTTCCCTTATTACGTCTAAATAAGGTCCCATCCACACTAGCCGGAGAAATGTGAAAACGCAGCTTTATTTCTTCGGTCAGGCCTACCGTCCACAATAATCCGTCACGAAAACGAAGCTTTACGAAAACGCTCTTCAAACCGGAGGAATTTGAAAACCCGACTTTTCGTTTTCGTGTGGACAGAAGCCATTTTTACGAAAACGAAGGCGTCACGATGGTCATGTGATTTCCCTGAACGAGTTTTCCTCAAGCACAGTTACAAAATGACCGGTGATTGTTGCGTTTTTTAAACTCCTCCCGCGTGGACGGAAAACATGATGTGTTTTCAGAGTGAAAGCTCGGTTTTCAAATTCCTGCGGTGCAGTGGTGACGGGGCCTGAGTATAACACATCTTGAGTTTTGTACTTTTGCTGTTGATTGCATTTCATATATAGATAGTGTCGATCCCATTATAAAATGCCTGGAGAAGTTGAAAACACCGGGCTGTGCCTGGTGTTGTTTATAAGCTGGTCTTTGGTCGTTTCTGTTATGGACTTTTAAAATGAGATCCACTCAGTGACTAATTAGATTCATTTCCTCGGATTACACCAACTAATCAGATGTATCACACGTAGAAGTAGGTTGTCGCTTGTGATTTCTTAGAGGAGCTCTCAAGTCAGTAAACGTCGGTAATGAAAGACAGTTTCCAACGTTGCTTAGCATTAGACAGCGTCACTCAAACATGATTAGGCTTGTGACTTTTAAGGGAACAATTTTGCAAACCAACGGCTTACTCAAACTTCGTAACAATTCTAACTCGTTCTGTTTTGTCAAGAAAATAACGCTGTTTAGAACTCGACACGCCTTGGAGTTTAGGTAGAAATTTTAGTTGTAGCTTCCTCTACTTTGACGCTTTTTGCATTTTACGACATGGAGTTCGTGTAAAGCGCTGAGAACATAGGGTACAGACATAGCTTTTTACGTATAACTGAACGATTTAGAACGATGTGTTTATATGAACTGTTCTCTCTTTCAACCGTGTTTTGGGTCGTAACACAAATGGCTGTAAAACAACCTCGTTCCCAGAGTCTTCTCTCTGTCCCGAGGAAGAGAGGGCGCTGGAACGATGTTGGTTGCGAAGAGGCGAGGCCACAATCCTTATCCATCAATAACTTGTTACACTGGTATGAAGTACAGATGTAGAATGTACTGTACTCACATGTAGGGTTAATGAAAAGGTCAACGCTATATGGGATACCTTATTGTAGATAACGTAATTAAGTTTCAACCTTTCACTACTAGAACTAAACCTGACGTCAACAGAGCAGTTTTCAATTGAGTGTCGAAAGTAATCAGGCAATTGCTTTGGTTTTGGTTTTGGTTTTCCTATGACTTGAGATTGGCTGAGTAGTCTCATTGGTAGGTGATTGATTTGGTTTAGGTTTTACGACACTCCATTGAACACCCCCCTATGAATTACTAATTAATGTGGTTTTGAGTTGAAAGGATGAAAACATAGTATGTGACCATTCAAAGAACTGAGAGGGAGTGACAGGTGAATTTCCCACGCTTCGCGTAAGCAACATGCATTGGCGTCGAGTTTTGATTGGTTCACTGAATTGCCTGTGTCTTGATTGGTTAGAACGGTTTTTTTGGTTATATGGCACTCAATTGAGAACCACTCCATGTTGTACTAAGTGTTGAGTATTTTGCAAAATAGAATTTAAGTTTTTGAGGATAAATTTTGAACCGGGTGTTCTGGCAGTGAAAGGTTCAATTATCACTTACCCAAACACAACATTTTTTGTAGCTAAATATAAAGCGGATCAGCACGGTATCCCATGTGGTCGTTACCTCTAGTATAAATAGTAGAAAGACTTGCAAGTTGGTACTACCCTATGTTTAATAGTAAAATGATATGACTGGTAATTAAACAAAATAAGCAATACTTTAAGTGCGTCAAACGAGTGAGACTGAAATAAATAATAAAACTAATGCCGTAATACCTTCTCTTTGTAATCATTTCTGTCCTAGGGGACTCACGTTAGGAAAGTGCACGTGGATGGGTGGGTGGGTGGGGCTTCACTCGATCTATGATGTTTTGTATCAAAGGCTCCTCGACTCGTTACCAGGTTACCTCTTTAATGTGAAGTTTATATGAAATAATTCATATATGAACTGCGGTTGTAGATGATAGTGAAGAATGATCATCGCAGTAAATTTTCCAATTTAAGCAATTGGAAAGAAGAAGCCTGAAAAAAACAAAAAACAAAAAATCAGGGCTTCAACGGGATTTTTTCAGGCTTCTTTCCAATTGCTTAAATTGGAAAATTTACTACGATCATTCTTCACTATCTACGTTACCTCTTTGTTATCATTTCTGTACTAGGGGACTCACGTTAGGAAAGTGCACGTGGGTGGGTGGGTAGGGCTTCACTCCATCGACGATGTTTTGTATCAAAGGCTCCTCGGCTCGTTACCAGGTTACCTCGGCTCGTTACCAGGTAGCGTCTAACGGTGACGTCCCTGAGCTACATTCGTAGCATGTTTTGAAAATGTGAAATTTGCGTCGGTCAAACAACGCGAAACATAACAAAGTGGGTGGTCATTTCGATGTGTTTGGGACCTTCTCTTCACTAAGATCGATTAATTAAATGCTATGGCTGAGTACAGCATCCTAACAGGGTAAAGTAGACCTATGTTAACCCACCGAATGCCACAGAATCCCACGTCTGTAAGACTCTGGCCCCATGCGACGTTTTCTAACTTGACTTCGCATTACTTTTACCTTGCCTTGCGCTCCCAGAACCCTTCCGCCACACCACAACCTCCTTCCTATTGGTGAAAATTGATCCGAGCCACGGCCTCCCTACCGTGAACTCTTAGTGGTCAACATATATTTGTCAGAAAGAAGCGATTATTTCATTATCAGAACGCATTGACGTATAATGCTCAAATAAGATGATATCTTTAGTCCGTTTCAGCCCTATGTAAGTTTTAAAGATTTTAATAGTTCGGCTCATTGCCATAGGAGACTTCTTAGTCAGCGTTTACAAGTCAAAACGTCTTTGTACGCCATTCTCAGCTCTTGTCGCATAAAACCATAAATGATTGGATTAACAGCGCTACTGCTCGCAAATGTTATGATCTGCCAGAAGTACGCTTGCCTTGGAAGGGAATATTGGCCATAGAAAGCTTCAAAAACATCCGTGATGATCGCCGGGGTCCAACAGACGAGGAACGCAACGAGAGTGACGAACAACATCTTCGTTATCTTTGCTTCATTGACGAAGGATCTTGAAGCTTGGCGAACATGACCGGAGATTGCGATTTCAGCAAAATGCGCTCTAACTTTCCGGTAGACTTGAACGTAGCAGATTATCATAACTGGAAAAACGACAGCACTAACCATGACATAGGCAGCTATGCTAAACCAACGCACGCCTTGACTATGAGTCATGTCCAGAAAGCAAAGAAATTTTCCGGGATGAAAGCGAAACACTTGACTTCCAAACGAAAACACGGCCCCCACTAACGTGAATGAAACCGTCCAGACCAACAGGATTGACAGTGAAATGTTTCTTTTGCTGTAAATCCTGCGATAAAGTTTCCCAGCTTTAGTCATCTTGAAAAATCGGTTGACGGCGATGAGAGCCATGGTGAACAACGAGGCGTTGACAAGAATAAATATGAAGCTTCCCTGAACCTGACAGAAAGTATCACCAAAAATCCACTTGCCTTTAATAAGAGTTCCAACAAAGAATGGCATGCACAAGACTGCGAACAACATGTCGGTGACTGCAAGGCACATGATGTAGTAGTTTTGAGGCGCACGGAATCCTGGAGTCTTGTACAGAGAAAAGCACAGCAGGACATTTCCCAAGAAGGCGGATACACCAACGACGACGCAGACTGTTGTTTCGAAGACAACGACGCCGACTTCTCTGTTTTCTAGTGACATTTCAAGCTCGTTTTGTCTCTTCAGTGCCTCTTCCATTCAGTGGTGCACGAATATTACATCCGAGTTTTCAGCTGAAAGTCAAAACGATGACGGCAGAACTGACGCGGAGCAAAGAGTATAGACACTTCAGTAAGAAACTCAAACACATCAAAACTGAAAGGAAATTAGATACCGTTAGAAATAAAACCAAAATGATAACCGGATAAAATATTACGAAGTTAATTTGTATTCGGTAACCTTGTAAACAACCAGTTGACAACAATATTTACATGATAGGGGAGATCGGCTTTGCTTCAAAGTTTTAGGTTTTCAGACACACTCTAGTGGGATTGTGGGATTGGAGTAACGGGACTAAAATTTCAGTTCTTTCCTTCAAAAAATGACACGACTTCCAAGACACCCTCAGAAACGTTCCAGCCTATGGGAAAGAAACTCAAATTTATAAATTTAATCGCTCGATCAGTCAGTATTTAAATTTATTATATGGCTGTGTCTCACAAGGACTGGGAACTACCGAATTCACGAATTTGATTGGCTGAAATCGATATTGACCGCGGTCTAGCTTTTCCCATCTAGGCCGGCATCTGGACCGGTTTCATTTCGCGTTGAAAAAGTAGCAAACTCAAATACAAAAATGTTCACCGTTTTCTTTTATTTTCTTCTCAATCATTTATGGAAGTGCCAAAAAGCCTGATGACAAAAAAAAAGTAAAGAGGACGAGCAAATTTCGGCAGGTTTAAGTTAAGCTCATCTCCGTTTGCAAGCAAAATGTCAGCAAACCAGTTACATTAAACGAATTAAAGTTTTCTTCTTTGCCATATAACAAACATCTTATTACCGAGCTAAGTCGGTCTGTATGGGAGAATCTTGACCTCGGTCAAGATTCTCCCATATGAAAGGAGAAGGGAAAGAAGAGCCTGCCTGCATCGCTTAGAATTCTGAATGACGCCCCCAAGAAACCCCGCTGATGCCAGACTGAGCGAGTTGTCAAAAATCAGCCAATCAGTGTTCCTCGCGTCTGTACAGCCCCCGAAATGATCCCGACCCCGAAATGATTAGACTGCTGGCAGTCTGTTTTTCTCTCTAAATTCAGTGGGGGTTATGAGGCGAGACGTTATGGCTAAAGGGGAATGGGACGAGACATGGACGCGGCCATACCGCCCTTGTCACGCCCTCTTCCCTACTCGGCCACCACCATACTGCTCTTTTGCGTTTGCGATGACTAAACATTCGTCCTAGTGACCCTTAAAGAAAAAAAACCGGCTGCCAGCAGACGACGAAATGATCCCCAGTGAATTCTAGGAATGGTAACAAAACGTGGGACTGTGGATCATTCAATGACGATAACAATAAAGTTGACTGATAAAATGATAAAAATGATAAAAGATAGCTAAACTGCGATACACGGTAACCACACGAGTCAACAGGAACATCTTAAAGGTCCCTATCCTATCAATATTGTTTGGTCCTGACATTAAAAAAAGCAAAAATTTATTCCTGCTAAAAATAAAACCAACAACCATTTTTAAGGTCGGCGTTAATTGGATATTAGTGTGTTTGAAGTAGCAATTATCATCCCTTTGAAGGGTCTTTGAATATTTTTTTTTTCTTCATTGTCGAGATGCTGCGCAATGATGTCTTCCACTTTTGGTATAGTTGTGCAGTATTCAATGTCTCAATGATTTGTTCTGTCGCGCAGCCTGTTCGCTCGATAAATTTCGCCGGCGTAGCACGCGTACAACTGTGAACCGTTAGATAGCCAGTAATTTCAGTTGGCTTTTTTCAAAGACGGACGTTGTACGGTCGAAACGTCTTTGTATAAGTAACTATAAACGTTGTTTGACGGTTTAGTAGAGTCAGTGTCAAACAAAACTTCGAATGTTATGTATACGTACTACTGAGGAGATACTGTGTTGCTCTAGAATTGGTACCTTGGTAAATTCAAGCCACACCCACAAAACGGGATCTTGGTACTCCTTAGGGGATCTTTTCAAAATATCCGACGAGCAGCCCGTCCAATTTCTTTGGGAATCCCCCCGGGTCATAGAAACTTCAGGAAAAAACTAAAAAACATCAAAACTGAAAGGAAATTAGATACCGTTAGAAATAAAACCAAAATGATAACATCAGATTAAATACTACGAAGTTAAATTTGTATTCCGTAACCTTGTGAACAGCCAGTTGACAACAAATGAATTATGCGATAAGGAGATCGTTCTTTCGCTCAAAGTTTCAGGTTGCCAAACACCCTCAAAAATGACACGTGACTTTCTATTGTAGGTCCTATATAGTAAGTAAGTAAATAACAACTTTATTTATCAAGGGTAGCACATGACAGTAAAAACTGATAAACCAGTGGCCCTCAATCTAAATACGTATGAATGCAAACCTCTGAAAGACACCCTCAAAAGTGTTCCAGCCTATGAGAAAGAAACTCGATCGGTCAGTCTTAAAATTATTATTTACTTACGAAAATAGTTAATTCATATTCCGTTTTCAAATTTATGTCGTAAAATGGCCACCCTTGAGTGGATGGAATTATTAGTAATAATAAAAGCTTTATGCAGCCTGAAAGACCGATCAACGAATCCATATCATAAACCTGTCAGGGAGATAAACACTACCTCGGTAGAAGAACAGCCAAACATAATATAGACTACGAGTAGTCCCTCTTTCGCTTAGTCCGTCGAGCGAAATCATAAATAACTCGCGAGGAAAAAATGGCCGCGTGAAATCCTGGGGGCGAGACGCGTTAAGAGATCGAAAAATCTCTCGATGGCTTAGGCAGTAGTCCCTCCTTCCGTGTGCTTCTCGCCTCACGAGTTCGCCAGGCTATTTTTTCTCGCGGTTTTCTTTCGCGTCACGCAGGACGGACTAAGCGAAAGAGAGACTACTCGTACGTAGTCTAAACAAAATACAAACTACAGTCGAACCCCTATTAGCGGTCACCTATTAAACGGCCATCCCTATTTAGCGGCCAGTAATCAAAGTCCCGATGAGGACCGTTTCTGGGGTTTTTCCTCTATTAAGCGGCCAACCTCTTTTAAGCAGCCACAATCCCTTTCACCGAGGGTGGCCGTTTAATAGGGGTTGGCAACATAGAGGCAGAAAGGTCCACAGTACAGCGGTTTTGTGATAATTTGGTCACGCATTCCCAATAATTTGGGCGGCCCGTCATTAGCCGTTCTTCTGTCATATTATTGTCGTACTTTAGATTGGAATCAATCTGCGCTCCATCATGGGTCGACTTGGCGAATTTATCGTGTTTTTCCTCATTACTATCCTAGCGTCGCAAGTCCTAAAAACACTGTAAGTCGAGTGTTCTTTTGCTTTCCAAAGAGCATTTTCAGTTGCCATTTGTCTTGCGAAGGGTTTTATTAACGTTTCCATAGGTCACATGTTTATCTTTATTATTCAGAATATTAGCCGGATTTTTCAAGCACGTTATAAACCACTCTCCCGGACCTTGCAGAGTAATAAAAGGTAAGTTATACCTCAAGGAAACTAGCTTTGAATATTTTCAAGCAGAGTGGGTTTTTGTCACAGTTGAGTGTACATGATATGCAGGGACAAGAACACGGACGAATATTGATGGTTTTTGTAATGCTATATAGGACAATCAACACTCAAATATTGCAGGAATTTTGTAGCATGGATTGGCCTCGTGAGTTACGCACTTCGGGTGTTATTCAGGACGCGCCGATTCATGCCTAACACGCATTTATGCGCCCCGGGATTCTGCGGTATGTCCATTATGCAGATGATGAAATGCTCTCAAAAACATTTCGCAGACAGCTCCTGTCATAAAAAAAATAATAAAATTAGCATCCCTCCCTTTATGGTAAGAGGCAAGGTCATTCACGGTCAATGATTTGTTTATTTGTTTGTTTAAGGATTAGCCAATGCTCCTATCCATTAAGGCTTGCGTTATGCGTTACTGACTATATTCGCCAGATTACTTGTATCGTTCGTATTCTTTGCGTAAGACTACGAGCTTACAGCATACATATCTACCTGATTTGATACTGCAGATTAAAATTACAGGCAACTTTTTTAAATAAACCTGATGTGGACCTACGAAATTATCAGACAAACAAAAATAAAATAAAAGAATAGTGATAACCTAACTAAAGTGAGAAGCTTATCAACGTCAATTTCGCGTGGCAGTCTTTCGATTCTCCATATTCTTAGAAAATCAGTGGCTCAGAAAAAGGCGACCTTTATATTCTGAATGCCCTAGTAGGACAAAACACAACATGTAGACCCTCTGTTGACCATCAGAATAAAACACATTCGTGTGGCAAATGTGGAAGATGTAGGCATAGTCCAGTGAAACTCTCTTATAACAAAGTAGACTGTTCACAGCCCTCTGTTTGTCGTATTTTTATTCGATCGTTGAACGCGCGCATAGAATCGCAAGAGAACTGGACGCCAGCGCAAAACGACTTGGCCGGGTAAGGGGGGGGGGGGGGGGCACCGTTAAATATCACGCTCGCACATCCCATCCCCCACACCCGCGTGCTTCGCGCTCGCTTCGCTCTCTTTTTCTTTCGCGTGCATAAATAGAGAGGCTGTGAACAGTATAATAACAAAGTATTTGTTCGTTACTATCATTACAGTGAATGGTTCAGAGGATCTCGCTCTTCTTCCTGATGGACTAGTGTTTGTCTCTTCTGTAAGTGATATTATACATTTAAGGCTGGTTTTCACTAGAGCATAAGCACAAACACAAGCATAGGCATAAGCACAAGTGAAAACAGCCGCGACATAAACATAAGCATAAGCGGAAACATAAGAAGAACGAACCCACTTATTTGTCTTGTGCAGTTTTCACTAGTAACGCGTTCGACATAAGCATAAGCATAAGCACAAGAAAAACGAACAGTTCCGTTTTTCTTGTGCTTATGCTTATGCTTATGTCGAGCGCGTCACTAGTGAAAACTGCACAAGACAAATAAGTGCAGTGGGTTCGTTCTTCTTATGTTTCCGCTTATGCTTATGTTTATGCCGCGGCTGTTTTCACTTGAGCTTATGTTCTAGTGAAAACCAGCCTTTAGACTTGCCGATTATGATGAATCAGTCAATTCGACATTTCAACATCCCCTGCAGGCAACGCCCCGAGCATTAGACATTTTGAATTGTCAGTTTGTCAAATTGCCATCCCCCTGGGCAAAAATAGTGTTCAAATGCCCCCCCCCCCCGAAAGTAACAAACCTTTCGAAGGGATTGTTTTTGATCGACAACGTGTACAAAGACCATGCTGTTGTTCAATCCCCCTTGCCGGCTTATATAGCCAGTGTCAAATTTCCCACCCCACCATTAACCATCCAATAGAGAAAGTAGCGAGTCATGATCAGCACAGATCATTCAACTATTGTTTACATCGTGCGAGCCTCGAAACCGTTAACCAAAACGCGAGCTTAAGATTAGAGCCAAATATTAAAATTTGAACTTTCAATTCGCTCCCACGCGTTTACAAATATGTCGACCGCTGACTACGAAGCCTTTATTGCACTCCTACAAAAGTAGTGTGACGCTGCAGTAAGATTAGTGTTGCTGTTTGCCATTTTATAGCGTTAGAGTTCTCGCCAAAGACGGCATATGTATAATCTAATCGCCAATACCACAGCCATTAGACTGCAATATTTTGTCACGCAGGGACTTCGCTATAACGTTCTTACGTGGTACGATCCAGTGATTGACACATGGGAAAGTAAACTGATGACATTTGACTTAAACAAACCCAATGAAAATCCAGTTGAATTAACACTAAAGAACTTCAATCGCACGGGATTTAACCCGCACGGGATCAGTGTGTATCGGGATCCGTCCTCGGGTACGGTGTCCCTGTTTGTGGTGAATCACCGACCTGACGCTCAAGCCATTGAAATATTCGACTTCGAGCGAGAAACGCATTCACTGATTCATCGTCGTTCTGTGGTTGACGCGTTGATCTGGAGTCCAAACAACTTACACGCAGTAGGTTAGTACTATTTTATGTTCTGACACTTTTTACAGTGAATGACTGACGGGATCCAGCTACCATTCACCCAGCGTTCCCCACCCCACCTCCCCCTATGGGTTAGACTGGTTATTTTGTCTTCATTCTCCTTCTCACGCAGGTCCGGATAGCTTCTACGTCACCAACGACAATTTTTTTCATTTTGACAACACCCTACTCTGCGTCCTCCACAAGTTTTTACTAAACAAGTGGTTGCACTGTAACATTGTGTTCTTCGACGGATTTAAAGCCATCGAAGCGATAGGAGGTGTTCATCCCAATGGCATCAGCATGGATAAAGACGAAAGGTTAGCATTCTCCAGTTGCAAATACTTGTGTTGTTATTTAATGAGTTGTAAAACCCAAAGAATTCTGGAATTCAGAGCCCTTTTCTCAGCTATCAGTGAATTCCTCTGATCTCAAATCTCAGCTAATAGGGAGTTTAAGAAACCAGGACGGCGACGCCGAGGTCAACGTCGACTAAAAAATGAGTTTGTATTTTACCTAGAATCTCGAGGTATCGTAAAGTCATTTACTTTGTTTGTCACTGTCAAAGCTCTTACGAAACTGAATCTGGGGCACATTGACAAATTCTAAATAAAAATTTAAAACATTAGCCGTCGTGGTTAAAGTTCTCCAGACGACGCAGAATTTGGTAATTTCACCCGTGACGCTGTTGTTGTTTAGAGGTCGGCAAAGAAATGTACAAAGAATTATAACGCACGTGCACAGCTATTGTTCTTCTCATTAAACCTTTTGCTTAGAAACGTTGCCATTGCCGTTGCCGTCGTGGTTTTCTTAAGCTGGCAGCCGACGGTTAGAATTTTGACCAAAAACCCGTGGACTGTGACCCTCAATTCTAGCCCAAATTGCTTGCAATATGCTGTAGATCTAGAGAAAGACATTTTGTTAAAACTCTGGAAATAACCACAGAAAAATCAGTTTCTGTCAAGATGGTAACAACGGAAAAGAGTTTGTGTGCCTCGAGTGAAGGACGTAAAGACCCTTTTAGAGCCTAGTGTATCCTTTGTTGCTTCTCGTATAGTAGCAAGACTGAGGCTAGGAGTATTGCTATATCTGTGGATGGATGGGGTGCATTCCATCGCATAACACCACCAGAAATTTGCCAGGTCACCCTAACAGTTGGCTGGTACCCATCAGTATACTCTTGGGAGAGGGACATTGCGATGGTAAAGTTTGCTGCCGCTGGGGCCCAAGCCCAGACCGCCTTTACATAGGTATCTGACAGAGTACCCATTAGGCCACCGCAGTCCATAGTGTAATAAACGGAAAACAAATTTGTTCTTCCACAACCTCGCATTGATTATCGGAAGAGAAGCTTTTCGTACAGTGGAGCTCAGTTGTGGAACAACGTATCTGTAGAACTAAGACAAGTAACTTCATTAACCGAGTTCAAGACTGAACTAAGTCGAAACGTTGCCAAGTAAATTAAATTCTACACGGCCTCCACGAAAAGCAGTTTTCATTTTTTGATTTTTTAGCTATTTTTTTGGAATTTTTATTCTTTGATTGTAGTAAGGAAGATGGGTAGCTAGCTAGTTGATTATCATAAATAGACTGATGGGAATACCGTGTATAAATAAAGTTATTTTTGATTTTTCCTATTATAGAAGGCTCATTTTCATTTGCTTTTTATAATGAATAAGGTAAACTGATAATTTGAAGGTAAATGTTCATGAATTATAACTGTGTTGTCTTCTGCCATTATGTTCGGAAAGTGCTTTGTCTGCCTTGCTAAATTGAGCAGAGATATTCTTAACCCATGTATACGCTGACTGTCTTTCTTTCTTTCTTTCTTTCTTTTTTTTTGTTTTGTTTCGATTCCTTGCAGGTTTGTTTTTACGTCAGCTTTGTTTGAAAATGGTATCGCCATTTTTAGACGTCTTCAGGACAACACGTTGGAGGCCTCCCAGGTTGTTAAATTGTTAAATGTTTGAAATCTAATGTCCCAGATCTGTCAATCACGAAGCTGTGCCAATCATGGCATTGCGCTGCTAAAATAGGCAGGCAGCCATACATAGCTGGAATTAGGGACTTTCCTCATCCTTACAGCGCGAACACAATCGAAACTTTAACCATGTGCAAACCACAAATCGTATTAGGTAGGAAGTTCTTTGAACACACGAGGAGAAAGTTTCTTTTTTCTCCGAGGTATATGAGTTGAAAATTTATTATCACAGGTGTGGCTGGTTTCGCTGGATCGTTTGAACCGCTAGTAACTTCAGTACTTTTCGCGATCAGTCGATTACGGTCATGCCCTGGCAATGAAAAGTCAGCAAGCCTTTTATTTGAAAAGGCAGCAAGGATGAATCATAGTAAAATTTAAACTGAACGTTCTCGGCTAAAAATACTGGTTATAAAAAGGCAAGCTTTCGACTGCCCTACATTGCAGTCTTCGACGGGTGTAATGATGATTACATTCCAACCTTTTTGCCCGTAAAATTTTAAAGTTGCACTGAAGTACCGTCGAAAGCTTGTGTTTTTATAATATTTTTAGCGGGATAACGTCACTAAGCCTATTATTATTGCCTTTCCACAGTTGATTAAAGTTGGATCCATTGTTGACAACATCAATGTTGACGCTGTGACTGGGGATCTGTGGGTAGCAGCATTACCGAGAGTATTGGAGTTCTCTGCGCATTCCCAAAACCTCAGTCACCTCAGTCCCTCTCAAGTTCTTACAGTGCAACTGGGAAAGCCATCTCCATCCGGGGAAGCTTTCCCTGATTACAAGGTTCGTGAGGTGTACATGAACGATGGACAGGAACTGTCTGGTTGTACATCTGCGTTAGTCTATAAAAATCGTCTTCTAATGGGCGCCGTATTCAGCAACATGCTGTACTGTGAGATGAAGTGCTGATATTACTACCGCACAAACATCGTAATTAGCTGTAGTGTGAAGTTTATTACATTGATTAAAAGAAAAAAGAAAGAACTTATTCAAGGGTTGCTGCAAGTAAATTTCTGCGATCTAAGTATTGCATGTCAGTAAGGCTTGTAACAACAGTATTTTTTGTATTAACTAAAAGATGTAGAAACCAACCAAGTAAATTGTGCGTTGTTACTTGAAACGAATTTGGCCAAAGGATCCGCAAAGTAAACTTCGGATATTTCCTTCAAACAATAAGTGATTTTGTAATATCATAGTCAGCAGCATCACGCAGCATATATATTATCGTATGGCGGAAGATTCCCCAAGAGGGAGCTGCGCAATGAATTAAGTATTTACGTATGTATGTTTTAAGGTTATTGAAAAAAGCGCTTATTCAAGCGTAGGTCTAAGTAATTTTCTGTGATCCAGGTATTCTATGTCAGGGCTTGTAACATCACTATCGGGGGCACCCAACGGATCGTTTCGGTAAATTATCTGTTCGGAAGGCCTTTAATTCCCTCTGATTTTCTTTAGAGAATTGTCACCTCGAACTTTCGCGATATCAGAAATTTAATGTCTGTTGTTTTCGGACTGTTAAAAATGTCGTTTTGGGTACCTTAAAAAGGTGAACTATTATTTTTCGGAAAGGCGAAAAGACCTAAGGTTTTCGGGAAATGGACAAAAAAGCCCTAATAAATTCGAGAATACTCAAGTTCCCCCAGAATAACCGAACAGATAAAACTTTTTAGCGCAACCTAAAATTAACCCACAGAGCTTTAAAAGTACTCCAGATAGCCTAAAACAGCGTTTAAAAGCTTCGAGAGAAAACGGTCGTTGGGGTCCCCCGCAGTATTGTTAATTAAAAAATGAGACAAACCAAGTAAATTGTTCCATATTTTGAAAACGATTTCTGCCGACTGCAGATGAAGGATCAACGTATACTTCAGATATTTTCTTTGATGGTGTGGGCCACCACGCCCTGCCCTGTAGTACGAGCGAGGTGGAGGCTCGAGTCCCGATGGGAGCTTGAGAGGTCAAACGGACCGATTTCGTAATACTACTCTTTGGCTGTTGTTATTTGTCAGAAATAGGAATCGAGAAAGAGGGTCTCAATGGGGTGGTGGCTTTTACGACTAACAGTTAATTTTGTTACAGAAATCTTAGACATTAATTACCATTGTTTTAAAAGGTTAAAAATTATTTTTTTTCATTATTGATCACCGCGAAACATATCCGAAGGTCTTACGACCATTCCTGGATGGAAAAAAGTATTATTATAAGAATTGTAAACCAGTAAGAGAGACACAAAAAATCTTTAACATGAGATTTTGAGACACTGAAGTCGGAGGGTGGCAAAGGTGGGGTACCGATCACGCATCACGCTGAATTTTTCTATTAAATCACGCATCACGAAGAGTTTTTTTCACCAGTCACGCACTTGGCTTGTTCGCACTAAACCCATTAGCTCAACCGGGAGCCTGTTTCCAGGCTACAAGTGAACGGATAATTTGAGTAGCGATAGTCAATTTACTTGTTTCAAGATATCTTAAGACTACTTGGTTTTACATGAGTTGATAACCACTCAATATAATGAGTAATGACCCTAGAAACGATTCAATGAAATGCAAACTGTGAAGGTAAATGTTAGGGATTCATGAGATGTGGGCTGTGTAGGTATATTTGGGGGATTAATGAGATGTATGCTGTGTAAGTAAATGTGAAGGCTTAAAGAGATGCAGGCTGTGTAGGTATATGTGGGATATTAATGAGATGTAAGCTGTGTAGGTATATGTGGGGGATTAATGAAATGTAAGCTGTGAGAGGATATTGGAGGATATTTAGGGGGGTGGTTGAGGAAGAATACTTGATTATATATCCAGGAGGTATTGTCTTAAGAGAGATTAAGAGAGATGTGTATATTGCGGCGGAGTTAATTAACTGGCCGCCCAATCATCCGGGTGCTGTCACATTTATAAAGCCAAAGAACAAAAGGCTTGGCTGTGAGCCAATGAGAAAGCACTGACGTCATAGCCAAACTGGACAAACGAGTTTCTGACACCGGCTGGATTTGATTATTCAAAATGGCGGACATACCTTATAATATGCTAATTTGCCAAACATTCTTTATATGCACGCTTATGTTCTGTAACGGCTTTATAATTTATGCTACACATACAGTTACATATTAAAATACGCGTTCACGTTGTGTATCCTGAGTTACAGCTGACAGATTAAGC